>NW_017234719.1:7120-28142 GCF_000208745.1 Theobroma cacao
TTGTGAAGAATTATTGATGTCAGAGGAATTTAGATGCATAATTTGGTTGAGAGTGTTAAGTTGAATGGTAAAATATTGGAAGAAATGAGGAGAAATAATGTGGATTTATGATAGAATGAGAGAGAGAAGTGGAATTGATGCACTAAGTGTATTGGGTTTAAATTGTTGCTAGGAAAGTTGTTGTGGAAGCGTGACGAACGAAGTATATGATTGGCAATTAGGAATAAGTATACACGCATACGAATCAATAGCGACGTAGTAATCTCGCTATATATATACGTAGTAATCAATAGCCAAGTTTTAAGATATTCATAAGCCATAGTGATTATTTAAATGAAATGAATATTTATGTTATGAAATATATATTGAGATGAAATATTTTAATCGTCTCCTTTTACTAGACTTTAGATATTTTGAATGATGTTTGTTTACTCACTAGGATTATATAATCTCACCACCCTCTTTTCCACTCATTTCAAGCTTAGGATAGTCTATAAATAGCTGATTTGATCAAGGACCACCATTGGATTTTCATCCTCCAAATTGTAGGTTTACAATCTTTCTTACTTTTGGTTATTCGAGGGCCCACTTTTTACTGTAAATTAAATTAAATACTCTGGCTTACTGCATTACAATATATATGAATTTATTTTGCTTTTACGCTGTAAAAATTATTTATGTAGTGTTCTAAAAATATTGTTTTATGAGAAAATTGAATATTTTATTGAATATTTTTTTTATTCTAATAATCATAATTTCATTTAAAATGAAGGTTTTAGATGTTTAAACTTATTTTTGATTATGAAATATGTGTTTTGCACTCGTATACTACATTATTAGCTAGTTTCAAAATTTTTAGGAAAAAATGACTAAAATACCCCTGTGAGACGAAAATTATATTTTCTATTATTTTAAGTTGGAAATAGTTTAAAATCTTTTAGAACGTGATATTTGACAATGGTTACTCACAGGGGAAATGAGAAACTGATATTAAAGCCTTGCGGGATTTCGATTGGCATTTCGGGTAATGAGTGTCTATTGGGACACCGCGGCGGTTGTCACGGGCTCGAGGGGAGTATTGGGTCTTGACAATTCAGTTGGTATTAGAGCTTTTGGTTTTAAAGATCAAAGTTTTTGGGTTTAAAGTTGTTTTAAAGTTATTTTAAAAATTTGCAATGTCAGTGTGGCCCCAAGTTAAGTTAGGTTAGGTTGGGTTGGGTAGAATGCATGCATCTACATATAGAAACCTACCTACTCTTGCGATGCATGAATGGTTAAGTAATTACTACTTGATTGCGTATAGGTTTTGAGGTGTACTGGTAACACACACACCATGTCCAGGAGAGATGGTAGTTCCGATACCCCTCATAGTATTAGCAAAGGATCATTAGATTCCACTGCTAGAAGCCAATGGCGCCCTGATCCAGGTAATTTAGAAAGTGGTCCATCCTGAGTTCCTATTAATAGAATTCCTCCTAACTTAACAGAATGGTTTTGTAATAAGGAAAGCTTTGAGAGTACCGAGAGTCTTGAAAGTCAGGATAGCTCCGATACTCCAGAAACTGTAAGAAATTTTCTTTTGAAACAACCTGAAGAGTACCATAGAGAATGGACGAGGGAGGAAATTGCAAGGGGACATATTCGTTCTAGGAAGAGCATGTTAGTTGTTCGACACTATGCTCTAGGCTGTGGGATGAATGTAAATGAACAACAAGAAAAGAATAAGGAGAAAGTAATTGTTGCAAATTATCCCCTTATGAAGGCGAACATTGTACGACATTTTCCTCTTGATTATGGAAGAAATGCTGCACCGGTGAGTTAAGAGGAATGTAGGAGAATACAACAAGCCTGGATTGAAGAACAAAGGATAAAATCTCAGGAGGAGGAGAACTCGGAAGAGGATCTTAAGAAGGACTTGGAGTAAAATCTTCTAATAAGATCAGATTAAGATGATGATCCCAATGACATGTAATATTTTCGTAGGATTTTGTACTACTTAAACTTTAGGTAGATGTAGTGTAAAGGAGATAATAGTTATCTGTACAAAAAAGTTAATAGTTTGGCTTTTAAAGTTTATGACTAGAATGGATTATAAAATAGCTGTTTAAATGACTGGATGTATATGGGAATCTTTTAGTATGACAAGGATAAACTGGTAATATAATTATTGAGAAAGGTTAAAGGAGGAAGCAATAAGGTTATAAATGACATTCGAAATGGATAACATGATTAAGTTGATGATTGTAATTTAAGCATGAAGGGGATTACTCATTGATGCCATGACACTATGAGGTAATAATTGGGCACAAATATAGCCCAATGAAGTTAAATTATGGAATATGGGGAATATGAAATTTTGATTTAGTCAGGATTGCGAGAATAAAGTGAGGAGGAAGTTGACCTGTTTTCGTAGTTAATTATTCTGAAAGTCAATAAAATAATTGGAGTACAAGACAAGGAAGATAATTAGATAGGGATGACAATAAATTTGAGGAAAGTTGTAGACAGTAAGCAACTTATGTGTGAGGTGGTATATGTGTTATGAATTTATTACACCGTATGGAAAGGATGTTTTGAGGTGGGATTTTATGAAGAATGATGAAAGTCAAAAGATGACATGAGTTGAAAGTATAAACTTGGCTTAGTGCATATGACAAGCAAAGAGAAGGTACCTATACTTTTGGAACTCATGATATATGCCTAGAAGGGAAACCCAATGGTTAAGGATGATTGATGTACTGACTTTGAATGCAAACAAATAGCTTTGATGAGGAAATTTCTAGTAGTTGCAATGCCACAGTACTGACTAACAAACGCTGTTGCGTTAAGAACCTCTAATGGCCAAAAAGAATGAGCAAACTGTGAGCGGCATAAAGATTGGACTCACGAGTTGGAAAAGGGTTATTGGTTTTGATGTCTAGTTTCGCTATTGGGAGTCTTAAGTGCATTGGGGGAGTGCTAAAATGAATAATATGTTGACTAAAGTTAAATCTTAAGAAATAAAGTAAACCTTGTAAAAGGTTAAAGAGGAAGTGAGGGAAAAGTTAGATGAATGTATGAGATGTTGATAAGGGATGTCAATACCAAGTGATGAAAGTGTGAATGAAGATTTCAAGAATGATATAGCAAATGAGTTTATATAGAATATTGTTATGAAAATATACAAATCTTGTCTTGACTTTGTTGAAAGGAAAGGATTAGTGACAACACAAGTAAACTACATGGTATACTAGAAACTCTTGGAGATAAGTTGAAGCATGAGTAGTTAAGCATGCATTTTAATATTTTGGTGAGCAAGTGCATACTTTTATGGAAATGATATAGTTGGAGTATGGAAGAGCAAATAAGTGATTAAGTGTTTCAAGAATGTTTAAACACCTTTGAAAAAGAATTATAAATTATACGAGATGAGTATAAGATATGTGACTTTAAAATTTGCTGAGGAGTCTAACGGCTACATCACAGGTTAAGTGATTACATGTTGTGAGACATAAGTTTGAGATAGATATCCCCAAAGAAATACTTAAGAGAAGTTCTGACTTAGATCTCTCAAAAGTAAGCATTAAGTTATATGGCTATAAAGAGGAAGCCGTAAGCTGGAAGTGAAATTCGTATTGACATTGAAAGGTACTTAAGGAGAACCTTATTTCAAGTCTTGCAGTTTTAAATACAAATTACAGATTGGTCTAGGGAGAGTGATGTCATATTATTATGGAAGAATAAAACAAAGGATGATTGAAGATAATTTGGGTAATGAAGCCTAATAATGAAAACCTCCTATAGTAGAATGGAAATTGGAATTCGAAAATGCTTAAGGCATGCAAGATTCGAATGAATCAAGGTTGAGAAGTTTGGCAAGAAGTGAACTAATAAAATGATGATTAGGTATACATAAGTAAGTATAATTTGTGATCAAAATCGGTATAATCGAGATGAAGTTATGGTTCAAATTTAATAATGGTGATAAAGGCATGCTTAGTGTCTCGATATAAGAGGTCATGATTATGAAAGGTATTGCTGATCTGGTTCCAAGGGATGATAGTTGACATAAATGAAGTATTTAAATTGAACTAGAGGTAAATAAGGTGAATAAATCGAATGTCCCTATAGGGGGAAAAATGGAATAAGATCATAGAATGAGATTGATAACTCAACGTCGATGTGAATTCGAGGACAAATTCTATTTAAGTGGGGGAGATTGTAATACCCCATACTTTGATATGGTGACAAGTAAAGTTTATCGGATGCAAATTAAGGCCAATTATAATATTTAAATGTGATGGAAGATGAAAGGAGTAGTTTAGGACAAAATGATCCGCACGCGAGAAAATAATAATAAAAAAATAATATTTTATTGGAGGAGAATTTGTGAGATAAAAGGGTGATTCGGTACTCGGTTGGATACCTCTGATCAAGGTGTCACCGAGTATGAGTTTTTGGCATCAACCAAGTCTTAAGATATTCATAAGCCATAGTGATTATTTAAATGAAATGAATATTTATGTTATGAAATACATATTGAGATGAAATATTTTAATCGTCTCCTTTTACTCGACTTTAGATATTTTGAATGATGTTTGTTTACTCACTGAGATTATATAATCTCACCACCCTATTTTTCACCCATTTTAGGCTCAGGATGGTCTATAGATAGCTGATTTCATCGAGGACAACCATTGGATTTGCATCCTCCAAACTGTAGGTTCACAATCTTTCTTACTTTTGGTTATTCGAGGGCCCACTTGTTACTGTAAATTAAATTAAATACTCTAGCTTACTGTATTACAATATATATGAATTTATTTTGCTTTTATGCTGTAAAAATTATTTATGCAGTGTTCTGAAAATATTGTTTTATGAGAAAATTGAATATTTTATTCAATATTTTTGTTTTATTCTAATAATCATAATTTCATTTTAAATGAAGGTTTTAGATGTTTAAACTTATTTTTTATTATGAAATATGTGTTTTGCACTCGTATACTACATTATTAGCTGGTTTCAAAATTTTTAAGGAAAAATGACTAAAATACCCCTATGAGACGAAAATTATTTTTTTTATTGTTTTAAGTTGGAAGTAGTTTAAAATCTTTTAAAACGTGATATTTGGCAACGGTTACTCACAGGGGAAATGAGAAACTGATATTAAAGCCTTGTGGGGTTTCGGTTGGCATTTCGGGTAATGAGTGTCTATTGGGACACCGCGACGATTGTCACGGGCTCGAGGGGAGTACCAGGTCATGACAATATGTCTTTAGTTCAAGAAATATTTCTGACAGGTTACTTAAGTTGTATAAGGTAAACTTAAAAAATTTACCTAAAGCTCATTTACATTAAGCGTCCTTAGATTTTTTCTAATTTCGCAAAATCGTTCTTCACTTAAAGGTTTTGTGAAGATATCAGATAATTGATGCACAGTATCAACAAATTCAATCTTAATATCTTCTTTAAGCATATGATCTCTAATAAAATGATATCGAATTTCAATGTGTTTGGTTCTAGAGTGCTGAAATGGATTCTTTGAAATATTTATAGCACTTGAGTTATTACAAAATATGGGTATATTATGCATGGTTATTCCAAAATCTTTTAATTGTTATTTAATCTATATAATTGTTGGTCCCAAGTAAATGTGCTAGAAGGGGAGTGAATAACACTTTTTGGCTCTTGCTAAAATTGACTTATAATTGGGGACAAATGCAAGATAAAAGAAAGATTTAAAAGATGAATGAAAAACTAAAAATTGAGCAGATAATCACACCAGAATTTAGAGTGGTTCGATCTAAGACCTACATCCACTACCTTGATTGTTCAACCAAGGATTTTCCAAACCAATCCACTACGAACGGTGAAATTCACAAGCTTTCACCAAGCTTTTACAATGACTTTTACTAGGCTCAGCCAAAACCTTTCACAATGGTTTTTACCGGGATCAACCAAAACCCAACAACTAACTTTTCTAGGCTAAGTTAGAACCTATACAGTTAATCAAGCAATCCAAGCTTGAATAAATTTCCTTAGAGTGTCTCGCACACTCTAAGTATACAAGGAGAAGAGAAATAAATGTATATTTATGATCACTGACTTAATCTAAGTGGTACAAAGTGAAGTGCTTATCTCAAATACAAAGAAAAAAGTGAAGTGCAATAAGTGTTCAGAGAGTTTTTGCTGGTTTTTCGACCTCTTTTTGGACTTGGAAGCCTTGATCAGTTTTTTAGTTGTTGAAAGCCTTCTAAATACTTGGAAAATCATCTCTGATAGGTGTTAGGTAGTTTTTGACAGTTGGAAATAGTTTGGTGGCAATTCTGGCAGTTAATCTGTCTTCTAGTGCTTAATTCGAATTTTCTGACAGAATGATCTTAGTTGACTAACTACGCTCTTAGTCGACTAAGTTGTCTCTGTCTTTTGATCCTAATTTTTGGTAGTGAGCACTTAGTTGACTAACTTCCTTCTTAGTCGATTAAGTTGTTTCTGTTTTGAAGTCTAAAATTATGGCAGTAGGCTCTTACTCAACTGATTTACTTCTTAGTCGACTAAGTTTTCTCTGTCTCTCAAACCTCTTGAGGCCCCCAACTTCTAATTTGAATTTTAGCTGACTAATACCTTTCATTATCCAACTAAGAAGCTTTTGTTTTGTTGATCAATTGTAGCTCCCTTATTCATATAATTTTTGATATGTGCCTTTGAATGATTTATTTATTCTTGGCATACAATTTTTGTCTTGCACACTCAAGTAGAGATATTAGACACAAATGAATGGAAATGTTTTATTATCATCAAAAACTAATGGAGCCAACAATAATTTGTGCACAACAACTTCTTAAGAATATGTATTCCGCTTTAGTTGCTGATAATGCAACAGAGTTTTGCTTTTTACATGACCAAGATACAAGCATATTTCCAAGAAACTGATAAGTGCCACTAATGCTTTTCCTATCTGTTTTACTTATAGTAAAATCAGCATCAGAGTATCTAGTATGATTAAAAGATGATCCTCTTGGATACCATAATCCTAAACTTTATGTGTCCAAGAGGTACTTAAAGATTCTTTTCATAGTAGTTAAATGTGATTCTTAGGGGTGTGATTGGAATCATGCACACAAACATGCATTAAACTGTATGTCAGGTCTGCTAGTAGTTAAGTAGAGTAAAGAGCCAATCATACCTCTATAGAGCTTTTGATTAACACTCTTTCATTTTTCATCTTTGTCAAGCTTGGTGGAGGGACTCATTAGTGTGCCAATTGACTTCAGCTTCATCACATCAAATTTTTTCAACATTTCTTGTGTGTATTTTTCTTAATTGATAAAGATACCATCCTCACATTATTTAATTCGAAGACCAAGAAAGAATTTTAGTTCACCTATCATTCTTATTTCAAAGTCACCTTGCATTTCTTCAGTAAAGTTTTTATAGAAAACTTCATCAGTAGCACCAAATACAATATCATCCACATAAATTTGAACTATAATTGAATCATTCAGGCATTCCTTAATAAACAGAGTTGTATCAATACTTCCTCTAATGTAAACTTTTTCAACCAAAAATTTTGAAAGTCTTTCGTACCAAGCTCTTGGAGCTTGTGTTAATCCATATAAGGCCTTATGTAATTTAAAAACATAGTCAGGCTTTTCAAAATCTTCAAAACCAGGGGGTTGTTGGACATAAACTTATTCTTGAATAAGGCCATTTAAAAATGCACTTTTCACATCCATTTGAAATAATTTGAAATTCATGAAACATGCAAATGCAAGTAATAATCTTATGGCTTCTAACCTAGCAATAGGAGCAAAGGTTTCATCATAATCAATACCTTCTTCCTAATTATATCCTTGAGCAACGATCCTAGCTTTGTTTCTTATTACATTACCTTGTTCATCTACCTTATTTCTAAACACCCATTTTGTACCAAAAATTAGGTGATTGAATGGCCTTGGAACTAACATCCATACTTTGTTTCTTTCAAATTGTTCAAGCTTTTCTTGCATGGCTAATATCCAATTTTCTTCCTTTTCTGCTTCTTCGAAATTTTTAGTCTCAACTTGTGAAATGAAAGCTAAGTATTCACTTGTTACTTTAACTCCTCTTCTAGTTCTAACTCCTTTTGAAAGATCACCAATTATCTGCTTTTATGGGTAGTCTTTGACATATTTTCAACTCTTTAGAAGATCTGTTGACTCCATTAGTTTTTTATGATAGTAAAACATTCCCATTCATTTATGTTTAATGTCTTTACTTAAGTGTGCAAGAAAATTAATGTATGAAATTAATAAATCAATCCTTCAAAGTGTATATTAAAAGAAAAAGGGAGATAAAAATAATGAGACATGACTTATTAACAAAGAGGAGGCTCATTAAATGAATAGGGAAGAATATTGGTTGGCCAAGATTCAAATTGGAGAAATAGTGAGCTGAAGAGTTTGAGAAATATAACCAACGTAGTCAACCAAGAATTAGTCAATCGACTAAGTGCTTACTGCCAGAAACAGGGAGCAAAAAACACAGACTAATTAGCCAACTAAGATATCGATCAATCGACTAAGAGCATTCTGCCTGCAAGTTTGAAAGCTGCACTAAAATACAGAGTAACGGCTAGAATCGACTCCCCATCTGTCTCCAACAGCTAAAAAATTGTCAAATTGCCATCAGAGATGTTTCTTTAAGTATAAAAGGATATTCCCATGGTTAGAAACTAGTTTCAGAAGCCTTGCATGAATTTGAGCTATAGAAAGTTGAAAAACCAGAAAATCTTCACTGCACTTAAATGCCTATTCTTTGAATTTGTAATTTGCATTCAATCTTGTACCACTCAGATCAACCAATGATCATAGGTACTTTCTTTTACTACTTTTCTTGTATTCTTAAGAGTGAGGAAGTCACTCTAAGGAATTATTCAAGCTTGGGACAGCTTGATTGTTGTAGGTTGCGATTGAGCTTTAGAAAAACCACTTTGGGTTTTAGTTTAGTCTGTGAAAAACTAGTGTAAAAGGTTTTGGCTGAGCATGCTAAAAGCCATTGTAAAGCTTGGTGAAAGCTTGTGAATTTCACCAATTCTTAGTGGATTTGTTAGGAAAATCCTCGGTTGAATAATCAAGGTAGTGGATGTAGGTCTTTGACCGAACCACTATAAATTGCTGCGCATTGTATACTCTGTTTTTATTTTCTTTGTTCTGAAAATTAGTTTTTCATTTTGTCAAGAGTCAATTTGTGCTATGCACCCCCCCTTTAGCACATATAATTAGGACCAACAAGATCATTGTGTTGGTTTTTAACTCTTTGTAGATCTTCTAAAGATGAAATTCCTGCTTCTCTTCCATGGGAGTTTTCTTCACTGTTTTTCTTGTTCTTCAGGCTCATTTCTTCCATTTGTTTCTCAAGGTCCTTTGCATTATCATCATCAACAAAAGCTTTCTTTTGCACGACATTAGTTTTATCAAAAACTACATGAATGGACTCTTCGATCATTGAAGTTCTTTTATTAAAAATTCTATATGCTTTTGAATTTAATGCATATCCTAGAAACATTGCCTCATCACTCTGAGCATCAAATTTTTCAAGAGTATGTTTTCTATTGTTCAAAACAAAACATTTACTACCAAAGCTTCTAAAATAAGAAATATTTGGTTTTCTGCCTTTGTATAATTCATAAGGAGTTTTAGATATCATGGCGTTTATTAAAACTCTGTTCAAAATGTAAACTGCTGTATTAACAGCTTCTGGCTAAAACTACTTTGGTTAATTATTTTCACAAAACATGGTTCGAGCCATTTCTTTTAAAGTTCGATTTTTCTTCTCAGCAACTCCATTTTGCTGACGTGTTCTAAAGGCAAAAAAGTTGTGATCTAACCATTTTTCATTGCACAAATTTTCAAATTCATCTCCTTCAAACTCACCATCATGATCACTTCTAATGCTAACAATGAGAAGTCCTTTTTCATTTTAAACTCTCTTGTAATGATTTGCAAATGTAGGTAATGCACCATTTTTGTAAGCAATGAAGTAGACCCAAGTATAACTGCAATAGTCATCAACTATCACAAAACTATATGATTTGCCTCCTAAGATGGTTATGCTGATTGGACCAAATAGGTCTATATGCAACAATTCAAGAGGTTTATGTTGGCTCCATTAGTTTTTGATGATAATAAAACATTCCCATTTATTTGTGTCTAATACCTTTACTTAAGTGTGCAGGAAATTAGTATATGAAATTAATTTCTTAACTCTTCAAAGAGTATCTTTGAAAGAAAACGAGGAATAAAATCAACAAGATGTAACTAAATAACAAGGAGGAAGCTTACTGGTTAAACAAGGAAGAACATTGGTTGACCAAAAATTCAAATTGGAGCAATGGCGGGCTGAAGAGTTTGAGAAACAGAACCAACTTAGTCAACCAAGTCAATCGACTAAGTGCCCTCTGCCAGAATCTGTAAACCAGAAACAGAATCAACTTAGTCAACCAAGTTAGTCAACTAAGAGCTCTCTGTCTGTAATTTGAACCAGAGCACTACAAGATAGATTAACGGCTAGAACTCATCCTCAACTGTTTCCAACGAAAATAAACTGCCAAACTGCCATCAAAGTTGCATCTCCAAGTATAAAAGGGTCTTCCAATAATGAGAAACTAGTTTTTTGAAGCCTTGAATGAGATTTGAGCTATAGAAAGTTGAAAAACCAGAAAAACTTCACTGCACTTGTCTGCACTTTAACGCCTACTCTTTGCATCTATGATTAGCACTCAATCCTGTACAAATAAGATCATCCAGTGATCATAGGTACTTTCTTTTACCACTTTTTCTTGTATACTTAGAATGAAGAAGTCACTCTAAAGGGTTGTTCAAGCTTGGGAAATCTTGAATGTTATAGGTTGTGGTTGAGCCTTGAAAAACCACTTTGGGTTTTAGTTTAGCCTGGGAAAAACTAGTGTAAAGGTTACGGCTGAGCTTACGAAAAACCATTGTAAAAGCTTGGTGGAAGCTTGTGAATTCCACTGTTTCAGTGATTTGGTTTGGAAAATCCTTGGTTGGATAATCAAGGTAGTGGATGTAGGTCTTGGACCAAACCACTATAAATTGCTATCCATTGTCTACTTTGTTTTTATTTTCTCTGTTCTGGAAATTAGTTCCACACCTTGTCAAAAGCCAAATTGTGCTATTCACCCCTCTTCTAGCACATATCAACGGGACCAACAATTGGTATCAGAGCTAGTTTCCTATTTTTAAGGCTTAACATCCTTTGGGAAGATCCAAATGGCTCAACAAAAAACCATAGTTGCTGAGGGACAATCAACAAATAGACCACCTATGTTTGATGGCTCTAATTACCCTTATTAGAGCACTAGAATGTCAATTTATATTAGGGCTATAGATTATGAAATGTGGGATGTCAAGCCCAGCTCTATAATATATTTGCCATATTGTATAGGTACTTGATAGAATGTTTGCATACTTGAATGCCTCAGAAATCGTTAAAAGAAGATATTGTACATAATGGTACAATTAAGCTGAATTATGCCTCAAACTAGTCCAAATAGAGATTTTAAGATTAAATTGAGAATTTTAAAACCCCAGAATGACTTAATATGGTGATTCAGAGTTCGAGGATTGATTTGGAGTCAAATTGGAATTTTCATGATGTAAGGGCAAAATGGTCATTTTGCCACCCAAGGGCAAAATTGGAATTTTACACCACCCAACACTTGCAAGCCCTTGAATTTTACTTATTTTACTTTGGATAATTGAGATATTTTATGTGATGGTGGGAGAATGCTTAATTATTAAGTTTTATGCATGGACCAATGGGATGGTGACAAGTGGCAAGTTTTCATTTGATTATAATTTACATTAAAAATCAGCACATGACTCACCCATTTCACTCCCATATGTTCAGTCTCACCAAGGAAAAGAGGAAAGAAAGAAAGAACAAACCCTAGTGAGCAAAAATTCAAGGAAAAATTGGTGGATTTCAAGGAATCAAGTGACAAAAGGTAAAATTTCTTGATTTTAGTTTGTGATCTACCTTTTCTATGCATTCTTTTTCATTTTCCATGGTTGAAATTCATGATTTCATGATGGATCCCTTGTTGGCCGAACCTAGGGGGAGAAGATTTGATGATGAATTTAGTTGGAAAACATGTTATTCTAGTGTTTTTAGTTGTTTGGTGATGTGTAGCATAAAAAGCAAACAAGAAAAAATTCATGTTCTTCCATCACCCTCATTGGCTGAATCTTCCTTATGGTATGTTGATGGTGGATTTGATTTTATTTCAAGTGATTTGGTTAGGAACTAATGATTTATGGTATAAAAAGATCAAGTATGAAAAACCATAGTGTTCATGCACCCACCATGGTCGAATTTCATAAGGAACCTAGTGATGATGATTCTTGTGATATCTTGTATTATTTAGTTAGAATTTAATGAATGGTGATGATGGAAATCAAAAATGGTAATTTTAGAGTATAGTTCTTTTAGTAAATAAGTTGAATAACAATGAGAAAGTCAAGCTCATTGAGGTGCTTTGGTGTCTTTTGGGACATTGGAAGTGTGATGAATATAACTAGAGTCAATTTGGATGTTTTGCTTAAATCAAAGATGGAGAGTTTGAATTCAAAAATTGATCCATTCCGATCACAATTGAACCAACGTGTAACACTGTCTTTAAGTGACTATCCGAACAACCTCATGCATGCATATAGAGCCTGAAATAGATTTATAATGACATGACATAATATATTGAATTATTTGTCATGTATTATGTATAGGTGGTGAGTCTTCTAACAAGGGAAAGGAGATTGTATCTGAATACCGGGACTAGGAGTACTTCGACTCCCGATATTGTTAGTAACCTTGTTATCGTCTTAATTATCTAAAGTAGTTTTTATTCGTTTTTGTGATTTTATAGAAAAATGAGTTTAAATGGTAAATCCTTATGTTTTATAAGTAAAACGTGAATAAATGAAATGAGTTTTATAAATCATTTTGAAATTGAATGATGATTTTAGAAATTGAGTAATTGGAGACTGTTTGTTTGTGTTGTAAATTTATGGTTTGAATTGAATGGCTTATGGTGATATTGGCATGAATGGCTGTATTAGAAATTGTGTTGAAATTATATGAACTGTTTTGCTTTGCCTTAACAGGCTTGTAATATTATATTAGCCATGTTATGTTGTTGAAATTTTATTGATTTGGTGGGATATTGATTAGTTTACTGCAGTGGGCGGGTTTCTGTGGACCAACCTATTAGAGGGGTACGGTAAACCCCGTTATATTTACCTTAGTACGAGAGGCGGGGATGGTATCTCCTAAAGTAAAGCTTTAGAGTTCACTACATGCTAAACCACCACGTGAGGGTGAACTCAGCCAACGCCAAGGAATGGCTATGCTTTTAAACGTAAAAATGTGTTTTATGCGTATATGAACTTTTCTTTAACAGCCTTGGCGGACTCGGTTGGATGCCCTAGCCAAGGTATTCCCGAGAATAAGTTTTGGCACGAGCCAAATTTTTAAGAAATTCATAAGCCATGTTGATTATTTGAGTGGAATGAATTTATTTTATTTAGTTGAAGTGAGTTTGAAACATTATGAATCATAGTACAATGAACTATTTTAAGTTGTCTCCATTTACTCGACTTTAGATATTTTAGTTGATGTTTGTTTCTCACTGGGTTTATAAAAACTCACCCCTCCTTTCCACCCATTTCAAGCTCAGGTTAGTCTATAGATAGCTGATTTCGTCAATGGCTACAGTTGGATTTGCATCCTTAAAAACCATAGGTTCGCAGCCTTTGTTACTTTTGGTCATTCGAGAGCCCACTTGTCTTTGTAAATTAGATTACACACTCTGGGTCACTATGTTACTGTATGTATGAATTTATTTTGTTTTTACGCTATAAAAATTATTTACGGATTCCTCTATAAATATTGTTTTATAAAAAAATGAAATATTTTATTTAATATTTTTATTTTATTCTAATAGCTATCATTTCACTTTAAATGAATGTTTTAGACATCTAAACTTAGTTTTGGTTATGAAATATGTATCTTTCACTCATATACTACATTTTTAGATGGTTTCAAAATTTTCAAGAAAAAATGACCAAAATACCCTTATGAGACGAAAATTATTTTTTATTGTTTTGGTTTGCAAATAGCTTATAATCTTTTAAAATATGATATTAGCAACTGTTGCACGTAGGGGAGGTGAGAAAATTGATATTAAAGCCTTGCAGGGTTTCGGTTAGCATTTCGGGTAATGAATGTCTATCGGGGACATCGCGACGGTTGTCACGAGCTCGAGGAGAGTATCGGGTCGTGACATGGGATGTCATAACTGATGAACCCTTTATGCCCTCAACCATGAATGTAGTTACAAATGAGTTTTTGCCCAAGGCAAGGTCTGAATGGATGAGGCTGAAACTAAGAAAGTTCAAATAAACTTTAAGGCCATCAACATATTACATTGTGCCTTGACCCCCACTGAATTTAACAAAGTCTCAAGCTGTACAACAGCTAAACAAGTGTGAAAAAAACTTAGAATAATCCATGAAGGGACTTCTCAAGTAAAGGAGTCCAAAATTGCTCTCTTAACACATAGTTATGAAATGTTCAAAATAGAGCCTGGTGAAGACATCACCAGCATGTTTGATAGGTTTACAAACATTATAAATAAATTAAGTCAGCTAGGCAAGCCTATCCCTAAACATGAATTAGTTAAGAGACTGCTTAGATACCTACCAAAATCCTGGAAACCAAAAGTGATTGCCATTAGAGAGGCTAAAGATCTGAACATCATCACTCTCGATGAGATATGTGGTTCTCTTCTCACTCATGAGCTAGAGCTTAAGGAAGAAAAAGAAGAAGACCGAAGGGAAGCAAAGGAAAAGAAAAAGAGCATTGCACTTAAAGCCAGCATTCTTGAAGAAGAGTTGGAAGAGCTTTCCTATGATGATGATGAATATTTAGCTTTAGTTGCAAGAAAATTCAGAAAACTAATGAGCAGAAGAAATCGAAGGCTAACTAGAAGAGGTTTCAAGAAAGACCAAGGTGCTTCATGGAAAATAAGGAACAAAAATGACTCCAACAGAAAGGAAGAGATGATCTGCTATGAATGCAAGAAACCTGGTCACTTCAAGTCCGAGTGTCACTGCTGAAAGATGAAACCCACAAGAAAAATAAGAGATCCAAGAAAGCAATGGTGGCTGCTGCATGGTCGGACAGTGACACATCAAGCTCTGAAACTGATGATGAAAAATCTGAGGAAAGAGCAAACATCTGTTTAATAGCACAAGAGGATGAATTAGAGGTATCCACATCCCCTTGCATTAATTCTTATGATGATTTACAGGATGAATATGAATGCCTTTATGATGAATTTGAAAAATATTTTTCAAAATACAAATCATTGAAGAAAAAGGCTGCATTACTTGAAAATGATTTGGAACAAATCAAACAAGAGTTCACCTCTATTTTTTAGCAAAGAAATATTTTACAAGTTGAGTTAGAACACTCAAAAACAGACTTTGAGTTTTTAATACAAAAGCTGGAAAACAAGTCTGAAGTCTTGCAAATAACTCTTGATGAAAACACAGCTCTTAAATGTTTAAAAAATGAATCTTCAAAAAGAGATGCATACCACATTAAATATTCAGCTAAAGCATTACCTAGATGTTATAATTGTGGTAAACATGTCATTTGTCATATGATTGTTTTAAGAAAAGAAAAGTGCAGAAAGTTAAGAAAAGTTTTGTTCCTAAGGGATCCTTTGCTGCAACTAACACCCAAGGACCCATTAAAGTATGGGTACCTATAAAGAAAAACTGAAATTATGTTTTGTAGGTTGAGTTGGACTTAAAAGAGACATGTTCAAGAGCTCAACTCAAGAAGAAATAGCCTTGGTACTTGGATAGTGGCTGTTCACGGCACATGATAGGACATGAAATGCTGTTTGCTCAGTTGGATAAGAGAATGGGAGAAACCGTATCCTTTGGACATGATTCAAAACGCAGAATACATGGTATAGGTACGGTTGGTAAGAGTTCCCAAACTCAAATTAGTCATGTGTTTCTAGTTAAAGGCTTAAAGCATAATCTACTAAGTATTAGTCAATTATGTGATAAAGGATTTAAATTATGTTTTGATTCAGCTAAGTGTGAAGTGATTGATATGAGTACAAATAAAATCTCATTTATAGGAAAAAGGTTGAAGAACATGTATGTAATTTTTCTTGAAGACTTTGATGTGAATAGTGAAGTATGTCTTGTTGCAAATGTTGTGATAGCTGGTTATGGCATAAGAGATTAGGACATGTGAGCATGCATACTATGTCTAAATTAATAAAGAAAAATCTTGTTGCTGGACTACCGAAATTGAAATTTGAAAAAGATAAGATATGTGATGCTTGCCAACTAGGAAAACAAGTTAGAACATCCTTTAAGACTAAGAAAATAGTGTCAACATGAGACCTCTTGAATTTTTGTACATTGATCTATTTGGTCCAATAAGCATAACTAGCTTAGGAGGTAAATCTTATGGCTTTGTAATAGTTGATGACTATTCTAGATATAATTGAGTATACTTCCTTGCTCATAAGAATGATGCTCTACAAGCATTCTTAAGTTATTGTAAGAAAGTAGAAAATGAAAAAGGACTAGCCATAGTTAGCATAAGGAGTGATCATGGAGGAGAATTTGAGAATGATGAGTTTGAAAAATTTTGCAATGAAAAGGAGTTGGATCACAATTTTTCTGCACCTAGAACACCCCAGCAAAATGGAGTTGTAGAGGGAAAAACAAAACATTAAAAGAAATGGCTAGGACCACGTTATGTGAGAACAACCTACCTAAATATCTTTAGGTTGAGGTAGTAAATACAGCAGCTTATATTCTTAATAGAGGCTTAGTAAGACCCTTGATTTCAAAGACTCCATATGAACTTTACAAAGGTAGGAAACCAAATATTTCTCACCTTAGGAGTTTTAGCTGTAAATGCTTTGTATTGAACAATGAAAAATAGCCCCTAGGGAAGTTTGATGCAAAGAGTGATGAAGCAATATTTTTAGGATATGCATTAAACTCAAAGGCCTATAGAGTTTTTAACAAAAGGACCCTAACCGTTGAAGAATCAGTCCATGTAGTTTTTGATGAGTCAAATGCTTCACAAAAAGAAGTTCATGATGAAGATGATGATATTGAAATCCTAGAAAAACAAATGGAGGAAATGAGCTTAGAGAACAATAAAAATAATGAAGAAAGCTCATCTAGAAGAGAAAATGAAACTCCATTTCTAGAAAATTTGCAAAGAGTAGAAAATCAACATGATGGTCTACCAAGGAGTTGGAGATTTGTAAGAGACCACCCATAAAATCAAATAATAGGTGACATTTCACAAGGAGTTAGGACTAGGAATGCAACTAGAGAAACTTGTGAGTTTTCAACCTTTATATCTCAGATTGAACCTAAAAACTTTGAAAAAGCTGAAAATGAGGAAAGTTGGATAATGGCCATGCAAGAAGAACTTGATCAATTCACTAGGAATCATGTATGGTCATTGGTACCTAGACTTCAAATCATCTTATTGTTGGTACTAAATGGGTATTTAGAAATAAAGTAGATGAGCAAGGAAATGTAGCTAGAAACAAAGCTAGGCTGGTAGCAAAAGGATACAACCAAGAAGAAGGAATAGATGATGATGAAACCTTTGCTTTAGTAGCTAGGATTGAAGCCATAAGGTTGTTGCTAGCTTTTGTATCCTTAATGAATTTGAAGTTGTACGAAATGGATGTAAAAAGTGCATTCTTAAATGGATTAATTCAAGAGGAAGTTTTTGTAGAACAACCACCTAGTTTTGAAGATTTTGAAAAATCTGATCATGTCTTTAAGCTTCACAAAGCATTGTATGGATTGAAACAAGCTCCTAGAGTGTGGTATGAGAGGCTTTCAAAATTTCTAGTTGAAAAAGGATATGATAGAGGCAGCATCGATACTACATTGTTCATTAAGAGATATCTAAATAATTTAATTGTTGTGCAAATATATGTGGATGATATTTTATTTGGTGCAACTAATGAAACTTTATGCAAGAACTTTGCAAAGGAAATACAGGGTGAATTTAAGATGAGCATGATGGGAGAGTTGAAGTACTTCCTTGGTCTTCAAATCAAAGAAAGTGAGGGAGGAATCTTTATCAACCAAGAAAGATATACTTATGATATGCTCAAGAAGTTTCATATGTTAAAGCTGAAATCAATTTCCACACCAATGAGTCCATCCAACAAACTCAATTTAGATGAAAAAGGTAAAGATGTAGATCAAAAGCTCTATAGAGGTATGATCTGCTCTCTTCTTTACTTAACAGCAAGTAGACCAGACATTCAATTTTATGTGTGCTTGTGTGTTAGATTTCAATCACAGCCTAAAGAATCACACCTAACAATTGTTAAGAGAATTTTTAGATACCTCATAGACACTCAAGAACTAGGATTATGGTACTCTAGAAACTCAACTCTTAGCTTAGTTGGATATTTAGATGCTGACTTTGCTAGGAGCAGAACTGATAGGAAAAGCACTAGTGGAACATGCCAATTTCTAGGAAGGATGCTTGTGTCTTGGTCTAGTAAGAATCAAAACTCAGTAGCATTATCTACAGTAGAGGTTGAATATGTATCATTAGGTAGCTGTTGTGCACAAATCCTTTAGATCAAGCAACAATTAAAAGACTATGGAATAACTATGCATAATGTACAGATATACTATGACAATACAAGTGCAATCAACATATCAAAAAGTCCTGTACAACATTCTAGGACAAAGCACATTGAAATTAGACACCATTTTATTAGAGACCATGTAGTGAAAAATGACATTAAAATAGATTTTGTGAATACTCTACATCAATTAGCAGACATTTTTACCAAACCATTGAGTGAAGATAGATTTTGTGAGATTAGAAGAAATTTGGGGATGGTTAATGTGAAAGAATTATAAGAAAATCTTTGACTCTCACATTGAAAACAAAATGCATTCACTCGACTAAGGAATTCTTAGTCAACTAAGAGTGGCTTGACATCCTTAAATAATAAGACTTAGTGAGTTTAATGAAATAGGAGTAAATTGTGGTAAAAATTTGATTTACCGGGTGTAAAGAGGAATAGGGTAGAGTTGCCAAAAGTAAATAATCAAAATTTTAGAGGGAGATTTGAAAATATAAAGAAATAAAAGTAGGGCGGTTCTTAAAGGAAGATGAGAAGTTTTTTGAGCAATAACTACTACCAACCTCCTTTTCCCTCTCCTCTGCAACCCGTTGCCCTAAAAACAAAAGCCTAAATCTTCTTAGTTGCCTCTAAAACCAACTCAAATCTTTAAAAATTTCTAGAACCAAAATGGCTAGAACATTTCAAAGTATAAAAGTATCAGAGAAGAAGAAAGGAAAAAGACCAATGGAGGAAGAAACTAGAATAAAAAGTCAAAAGAAGAAATAAAAAATTGTGCCTGCCTCAATAAAGGAAATAGCCGAGAAACTAAGAGCAAACAATCAGAGAATACGCAAGAAGAAAGATACAGAACCCTCACTCCAGAAAGGTATCAGTTCCTCTTCTTCTTCAAAATTTAGAAATAAGCTGCATGAATACAGATTCAAGAATATAGAAAATGCACTAATCTCTTACGAAAATTTATTAATTGAAAGAGTTTTAAGGAATATGTAGAAATCCAAACTAGTCTATCTGAGTACTTTGTTGAGCTGAAACTTAAAGGTTACAGCACCTTTAAGAATAGGTCATATAGTCCAAGTCTGGTTAAAGAATTTTACTCTGGCATTGCTCTAAAAAAAAGGAATTAATAGATTCTGATGACTATGTAGAAAATGGCTTGAATGTCTATTTGAATGGAAAAGAGTTTGTTGTGATTGTTGGAGATTTAGGGAACCTGCTGAAATTAGAGGGTGAAGTAGGTGAATTTGAACTTCCAGAAAAATATGATTCATCCTCACTGTGGGAGATCATCATTGGAAGGAAAGAAAAATACTCCTCTAAAAGTAATTCGGGTCTAATAATCAATCCACAGATTAGGATACTGCATTACTTCATTGCAGCAAATATTCAAGGGAGGAGTGGAAGTCTTAGCTACATCAGCCTCCAAGATCTTTGGCTGATAGAGCATGCTTTTAATGGAGTGTTTCTAAATCTGGGAAGATTTATGATTGAGAAAATGAGAAGTGCCTGCAGACTTGATAAGGTAAATCTACCTTATGGGAATGTGATTACATCCCTTGTGCAAAAGAAAGCAATATGGGCTAAAAGGTATGATATGGACCTGGTGAAAACCAGAGACCAAGCCATTTATTATGACAGCTTAATTAAGATGAGGAATGTGCTCGATGGAGAGAAGTTTATCATATAATACTCCGTACTTTGATATGGTGACTAATAAAGCTTATTGGATGCCAATTGAGGGTAATTATAATGTTTAGAAATTATGAAAGATGAAAGGAATAGTTTGGGATAAAATATTTTGCACACGAGAAAATAATAATAAAATAATAAAGAATTTACGAGATAAAAAGTGATTGGGAAGTCAATTAAAGCATAATAAGGTATTTTGGGTACCAAGGGGACAAGAGGAGACAAGAGGAGATTTTTGAAATAAAATAATATTTTATTAATAAAATAATATTTAAATATTAATATTTAGTGTCAAAAGTTTTCATGAAAAAAGAGTATATGGTCAATCTAAGTGAGGGAGAAGAAGAATGAGATAAATTTCAGAGAAAAATTACGTTAGTGGAGCCCACGTGTCTTTATTAAATAAAGATAACGCGGGTAAATAAATATTTTAAATATTATGGTGATACCGCGTTGGAGTATAACTTCGATATTTTGATTGTACACATGTAAAAGAAGAAAGATAGATAGAAATTAGAATTTAAATCGTGTTGGAAGGGTCAAATTGTAAGAGAGAAAAGTTGAAGGATTTATACATGAAATTTTAATATTTGGAGGAAATAAAATAAATAATAAAATTATAAG
>NW_017234719.1:116702-121335 GCF_000208745.1 Theobroma cacao
TAATTTCGTTTTAAATGAAGATTTTAGACTTTTAAACTCATTTTGAATATGAATTATGTGTTTTGTACTTGTATATTACGTTTCAGCCAGTTTCAAAATTTTTGAGAAAAAAATGACCAAAATACCCCTGTGTGGCGAAAATTTTATTTTGATTGTTTTTGATCTAAAATAGTATATATTCTCTAAAAACTCGATATTTAACAATGATTGCTCACAGGAAAGGAAAGAAACTGATATGTAAGCCTTGTGGGGTTCCGGTTGGCATTCCGGATAATGAGTGTCAATCGGGACGTCGCGGCGATTGTCATGGGCCTGAGGGAGGTTCCGGGTCGTGACAAATTCAATCTAATTGGTGGCCAGTCAATCAGAAGTATTAATAATAGAATAAAATAAACAACTTAAATCCAACAAATATAAGTAAAAGAGAGATAAATAAATCAGACTACATATTAAGTTCAATCATAATCTTAGATAAATGAATTAGTTTCCCATCAAGTCACACATCATCATCAAATAAAATTTAAACATTAAAAACAAAACCAAGAAAATAACAGAATAAAAAAAATAGAAAAATTTAAGAATTGTATTCTTGATCTCCAAATCTCCTTGAACCTTCAATTCTTCTTAGCTTTAATGACTTTGTGACTTAACTTTCAGCTGTCAATCTGGTGTTTCATTCTCTCCCTAAAAGTTCTCCGAAATGTTGTTTTTATAGGGCTTTAAAGTTAGGCCAAGTTGAGTGAAGAAAGAATTTAATTTGAACTAGAATTTCCTTGTCAGACTATGCTGGCTGCAACTTACTTCCTCAAAGCCGCGGCCTTGACCATTTAAATGGCAAAAAATAGTAATTATTCTAGGACTACTGCAGTGCTCCAACTTCAATAAGATTTTTGACCACGTTTCAGGCCGAATTAGGCAAAGTGGTAAACATAAAAGTGAATATTTTTCTCTTATCTTGCCAATGGTTTAAGAATCATCTCATTTGAAACTCTGTAGAGAGAGTTATGGTCGAAATACCGAAACATATGCAGTGGAAGTTTGCACCTTGAAATTGTTCTCCTTCTTTCATTAAAATTGTTCTTTCATCAAACACCTACAAAAGCACAAATAAATAAATAATAACTTATCTTAATCACATTAACACCAAATTAAGCATAAAATTAACTAAGACTAGATTGACTCACCTAAATTAACTAATTTAAAATAATTAAATAAAATTTACTAATTTCTATGTATTACTTCAAGAACTAAGCTAAATTACTATGTATTACTTCAAGAACTAAGCTAAATTACTATCAAAATTAAGTCCAAAAAACTCTATATTCAACAGTTATCAAAAACATGGTGTGTAACAACTTTTTTTTTCAACATGACTTGTAGTAACATTTTTTTTAACACATGCACTTGAATATGATGAGGTTTCAGTAAAGGCAATTTTGTTCAAAAATCTTTTCTCTACGCTAAAAACAGTTAAAATACCTTATCTTTGAGAGCTAAAAAATTATCGATATATTAAATTATATTTAATTTAATTGAAAAAATATTTGTAATCCTTGAGTTTTATTGACAATAAACGTACTTCTATTAGTTTGGAAAACACTTTTATTGATCTTGAAAAAATGACTGGTATTTAAGATTTCATTAGTCAAATTAATATTTTGTTCAAAATTTATTTAAATACTAAAAATACCTTCATATTTTCATTTTCCATTTTTATTTTAGTTAATTTCTTTATCACTGAACCTTTTTCTAACTAATGATCAATAATTTATTTGACTAGACATAAATTAATACATTTATCTCGAAAGTTTACTAAATTAAAGATAAGTTTAAAATATTTAATATTTAATAATTACTTGAATTAGAGTGTAACTCAAATAAAATTTAATTTTGATACTTAAAGCTATGTAAATCTTATAATGTTTTAGTCAAAGTAAATCTTGACTAAAAAAAAAAGAGAAAAAGTAAACAAAGATAAAATAAAATAAATGAATAAATAAATAACAAAGGGTATATATGTAACACCTCTCTTAATTTTTTTTTTTTTTTTGTGGAGAATGGTAGTAGAGGCCAACCTAAAGAGATAAGGAAGAAAAGAGAGAGAAGAAGAAAAAGAAAAGTCAAGCCGGCCATTGAAAGAAGGGAGAAAGAGAGAAAAGACAAGAAAAAAGGAGAAGAAAAAGGAGGGCTGGTCAAGAGAAATAGAAGGAGAAGAAAAAAAAGGGGGGGTCGGTCAATACAAATAGTAAAGGAAGAATGAAAGAAATAAAAGAAAAGAGTGATGGGACAAGACAAAGAGAGAACAAAAAGAGTTAGAAAAAAGAAAGGAGCTGGGGTGAGGGAGAGAAGAAAAATTTCAGCCAAAAATCGAGAAGAAAAGAAAGGAGAAATAAGAAAAGAAAGGAAGGAGAATGAGGGAAAGGGAAAGAAGAAAGGAGAAGAAAAAGGAAAAAAGAAGGCCGGCTAAAAGATAAGAAAAAGTGAGAAAAAAAGGAAGAAGGAAGAGAGAAGGAGAGCAGCGGTGTGTCGGAGGAGAAAGAAGAAAAAAAAGAAGAAAGAGAGAAGGGGAACGACAGTACCGGAAGAGAAAGAGGAAAAAAAGAAGAAAGAAAAAGGAGAAAAGTCGGTTGGAAAGGAAGATCAGTAGCAAAGGGAGAAAGAAAAAAAAAGGAGCAAGAAAGAGGAAGAATGAAATGGGAAAGGAAGAAATAATAGCTAGATACACGTACAAACCAATAGTGAAGTAGCGTCCCGCTATTGTGAGGTGAGTGGGTGCTAAATTTTAAAAATATATCCCTGAAAATATATTATATATATTACATTTGATGGTTGATGAAATTGTGGAAAGCATGAGTTGGTAGAAAGCCCTAGGTTATTTGTGATTGTAATCAAGGATTTTAAATTCGTTTTTTTATATTATACATAAGTATATATCTAAAAGGTTTTAATTACGGGGAAACAAACCTTTGACTGGCTTTCGCTTCAAAATCATACCTTACAAGCTTGTGTGATGTTTAGGCCAATGGTTATTATTTGATTTATGGGATTTGATAAAAAATTATTGATTTCACTTAACATGTCGATTTGATGGATATTCCATGCTTTGAAATAAATTATGCATAACATTCATTTTATGATTATATTGCTTTTGATCTGTCATGTTTTGCAAATGCATTAAATTGCAATGATTTTCATTTTAATGTAATTGAGATACTCTGGGTAGGGCCTATTACCACACCAAGTTAAGTGTGGTCTTTGTGCATAAAGTAGTAATTATTGATTATCGATATTTGATTGTAAAAGGGGAACTTGAAGCCCCGATTCATATTGGGTGGCGTGGGCAATTCCCACGAGTAGGGAAAAAATGGACCTAAAGCCCCGATTTATATTGGGTGACGTGGGCAGTTCCCACAAGTAGGTAAAGGGGGACTTGAAGCCTCGATTTGTATATGGTGGCGTGGGCAGTTCCCACTAGTAGGTGATGATGTCTGAGAGAGTAAGCCTAAGGGCTATACTAAACCTACTCGAGGATGATGCTCACTTGTGGATTTTTATTATACAACGCATGGCATTAACACTTGAAATTTACTATTGAATGGTAAGTGAAATTTACATATTCAATGGTGATCGGTTATTTCTCATTTTTATGTTTAAGACTTTTCATTTTACACTTGCCATTGGATTTACTGTTGACTGGATATCGAAGTTGAAAGATTTTCTAGTACCTTAAATACAACTGTTTTCATATTTGTTTATTGGTGATTTATTACTTTTAAGACTTGCAAGGTATAAAAACAAAGTCTCTCAGTTTAATGGAGTGTGTTTTCTACGCTTACTCTTGGATTTATAAACATTCCATCTTTATGTTTGTTAGTGTGTATGACAAGAAAATAGAAGGTACCTATACTTATGGAACTCATTATATATATCTAGAAGGGAAACCACTGGTTGAGAATGATTGATGTGGTGACTTTGAATGCAAACAAATAGTTTTGATGGGAAAATTTCTAATAGCTACAGTACTTCCGCATTGACTGTTCAACATTATACTGCTCCGAATACCTCACGCCTATGATACATGAGTAAGATGGGAGTGACACGATAATGAGCTTACCAATTGAATTTTGGTTATTGGTCACTGTGTTTTGTTATCTGGGAGTGTTTAATATTCTGGAGAATGTTTACCAAAATGAATTGAAAAACTTCTTTTATTGCGTTGTATATGGGCATATAATTAAAAAAAAAAATTGAAAGATTCTGGAGATGACTATATTGAGATGAGATACCAAATAATGAAAGTGTGTAGGAAGAATTACGAGACTGGTATAGAAAAACCAGCTTATATAGAGTATCATTACAAGAATTTAATAATCTTGTTTTGACATTGTTGAAAGGAAAGGATTAGTGACAACACAACTAAATTACGGGGTATGATAGAAACTTTTGGAGATAAGTTGAAGCATGCGTAGTTGAGCATGCATGTAGATATTTTGGTGAGCAAGTGCATGCCTTTATGGAAATGATATACTTGGAGTATGAAAGAGCAAATAAGTGATTAGATGTTTCAAGAATGCTTAAATACCTTTGAGGAAGAATTATAAATTATACGAGATGAGTATAAGATGTGTGATTT
>NW_017234719.1:124924-134098 GCF_000208745.1 Theobroma cacao
ACAAAATTTTAACAGCCTTGGCGGACTCGGTTAGATGCCCTGCGCAAGGTATCACTGAGTATGAGTTTTGGCACGAGCCAAAGTTTTAAGAAATTCATAAGCCAAGTTGATTACTCGATTTTTTATGGATTGATTTTATTTGGTTGAAATGAGTTGAAAGGTAATGAAATTACAGTATGATGATTTATTTTAATTGTCTCAATTTACTCGACTTTAGATAGTTTAGATGGTATCTGTTTACTCACTAGGATTTTATAATCTCACCACCCTCATTTTCTCACATTTCAGGCTCGAGGAATTCCATAATTAGCTGACTTTGATAAGGACCTTCATTTGGACTCGAATCGGTAAAAGCTGTAGGTTTCCAGCTTTCGATGCATTTTGGATAGATGTGGGCCCACGTGTTACTGTAAAAGAAATTTTATGCTTTGGTTATTTGTTTTATAGGATATATGAATATAATTATCTTTTACGCTATAAGAATTATGTACCGATAGTTTTATAAAAATTATTTTACAAGAAAATAGTTTATTTTATTGAATATTTTTATTATATTCAAATGGTCAAATTTTCACTTCAAATGAACATTTTAGATACTTAATTTGTTTTTAAATCATTAAAATATTTTCTGCTTACCTACTACATTTTTAGCAAGTTTTGAGATTTTCAAAAAAAAAATGAAATGACGAAAATGCCCCTGTGAGCTAGAAAACAAAATGTTATGTTCTGATTTGGAAATGATTTGTAATCCCTTGAATTTTGATATTTGATAACAATTGCTCACCGGGGAAGTGCGAAAGCTGATACGAGAGCCTTGCGGGTTTTCGATCGACATTCGGGGTGAAGAATGTCTGTCGAGGCCTCGCGGCGGTTGTCACGGGCCCGATGGGGAGTTTCGGGTCGTGACATATTTTTAGTTTGACAAAAATACAGTCGTTCCTTGGCGTTGGCTGAGTTCCCCTTCACATGGTGGTTTGGCGTGAAGTGAACCCTAAGCTTTACCCTAGGAGATGCCCTACGCGCCTCTCCGTTCGAGGTAAGAATATAATGGAGTTTACCATGCCCCTCTAATAGGCTGGTCCACGGAACCCCCTCTGCAGTGAATAATTAATATATACTCCACCAATCAATAAAATTCATTCTAGCATGACATGGCAATTTATCGCAACCTAACCTCTCAAGGCTGAATATTCAGTACAAATAATTCTAACACAAAAATTAGTTTAGCCATTCATGCTCATATATTGTCATAAGCCATTCAATTTAAAACCATAAATTTACAACACAAGCAGGCAATCTCTAATTACTCTATTTTCAAAACTAGTATTCGATTTTTTCAGAAAATTTATAAAATTATTTTATAAAATCGCAATTTCTCCTAAAACATAGCAATTTACCATTTAAACCCATTTTTCATAAAATCACACAATTGTATAAAACTACTCTAGATAATTAAGATGATAATAAGTTCACTCACAATTTTAGGAGTCAATGTACTCCTAATCCCAGTCTCAAAGCACAATCTCTGTACTTTTACCAGTGTACTTTGCTCACCACCTATCCACAATGTACAATACATAATTCACCACATCAACGCTTGACCATTATAAAATCAATTCAAGCTCGGTATATATGCATGATATGATATACAACTTATCCGACTACCGCTTAAATGCGGTGCTGACCTAATTCGGCCTATTATCTCCAATTTAACTCCAAATCAATTCTTCTCACTTTCTACACTCCAATTATACTTAAATTACCTTAGTGACTATGAATGAGAGTCAATTTATCAGTCTCGATAGCAAATTACGAAAATACCCCTAGTGGGTAAAAATTCATATTTTTGCTCCGAAAATTCCCATTATTTTTCTGGGCTCATAATTCACCATTATTCATCATAATTCCTCAAATAAACATCAAGATCAGCAGCCAATATTCCCCTAAAAAATTTGGCCAATAATGGTAATGGAGGAAAATAAATTCTTTTCTTGTTGTTTTGTTCCTAAATATGCTAAACTAACTAAAAACACTAACATAGTCTAAAATCAAATTATTGCAACAACAATTCCTCTTCCATACCCATTTTTCAGAATTGAATTCATCATGATAATTCAATATTCAACCATGGAAATCAAGAACAAAAGCATGGGTAAGCTAGGTATCAAGGAGAATTAAAGAAATTCTAACTTACCTAGCTTGTTTCCTTGATTTCTTCACTTTTTCTTTAAATTTCCACCTAGGTTTTCTTGTTTTTCCCTTTGTTCTTCCTTTTTTCTTGTTGCTGGTTGCCTCGGCCAAATATGGTGAGAGAATTGGGGATTTCATGGGCTGATTTCTATTGAAAATAACAAAATAATCAAGCATGCCACGTGTCACATACTTATTGGCCCAATTTTTTAACTTTTTGACTCTTTCTTCTTAATTTTCCACCACAAATATTATGGTATTTATCCAATCCTACCACAATTAAAATCCCTTGGTCTTGACAAGTGCTGGGGTAAAAAATTTACCGATTTGCCCCCGAGGTGAAAAAATTACGATTTTACCCCTATACTCTGAATTATACCGAAATTAAAATTTTTCACTTCTGAACCTCAAATCATACTCCAATAAGTCAAATTATACTCCAATGAGTCAAATGGGGCCAAAAAAATCTTTTCTAAAATTTTTTTTTTCCTAGGTGGCAAATGACCATTTTGCCCCTAGATAGCAAAAATTTCGGTTTGACTCCAAATTGATACTCGAACTCCTAATTACCATATTAAACCATTCTGAGACTTTAAAATTTTTAATTTCATCGTAAATTCTCTATTTGATCTAGGTCGAGGCTTAAATCAACTTTGTTGTACCTCTAAGTACAATACCGACTTTTGTAAATTTTTCGGGACTCTCCTAGCATGCAAACATGCTATCCATCACATGTATGTCATGACAAATATTTTTATAGAGTCGGGCTTGTCATCTTCTCCCCCACTTGGATCAACCATATGATCCTTCTTCATGACTGATTTCGACATCCGGCTAAATATTAATATTTTAATATTATTTTATTCTAAAAATTTTATCTTGTCTCCTTGGTACCCAAAATACCTTATTATGCCTCACTTGACTTCCGAATCGCCTTTTATCTCACAAATTCTCCTCCGATAAAATTATTATTATTTTTTTATTATTTTCTCACTTGCGAAATATTTTATCCTTAACTACTCCTTTCATCTTTTATCACTTTTAAACATTTTAATTGACCTCAATTTGCATTCGATCAACTTTATTTATCACCATATCAAAGTATATGGTATTTCAATCTCCCCCACTTAAATAGAATTCGTCCTCGAATTCCCGTCGATGTTGCGTTATCAATCTCCTTCTATGATCCTACTCCTTGTTCCTTCTATAGGGACATTCAATTTATTCACCTCGTTCACCTTCAGTTCAATTAAATGCTTTATTTATGGCAATTATCATCCTTTGGAACTGGATCAGTAATACTTTTCACAACCATGATCTCTTATATCGAGACACTAAGCATGCCTTTATCACCATTATTAAATTTGAACCATAACTTCACCTCAATTATACTGATTTCGATCACATATCATACTTACTTATGTATACCTAATCATCATTTTATTAATTCGCTCCGTACCAAATTTCTCAACCTTGATTCATCCATCTTATACTGGTCTATACACTTCCTTTAATAGAGTTCCATTAAGAACTTAAACAATCCAAGGTTTACCTTCAAAGTCACTCATAACTTTAATCGTTCATTGCATGTCCGTTAACACTTTAGCTCACTGACCTCTCTGGACACTATTTCAAAATCTCCCAATTACTGAGAACCATTCTTCACTTTAGTTAGTAAAATTATCAATTTCATATATACATATATACATGCATTTTCAAATGTCAACATCTCTCTTTATATATAGGAATCCATGTGTTCACATGCCTTGGACTACATTCCCCCTTTATTCATCCGTATCCCAATCCTAGTTTCAATATAATAATTCTTATAGTGCATGTCAACCTTCTTATTATACTTGTGTATAACTTCATATCATTCATATCATTTCCAACCATATGTTTGAGTTTCCTTATACTATATATCATTCATCACAATGTCATCTCCATTGAATTATAATCTATTATGCGTGTATGCTTTATAATCCTATTGATGCCTCAAAGATTTATCTCAACTTGATCATTGCATCTCATGCAATACCACAATTCCTAAGAGTCATCCTTTTGTCCTTAATCATCTTTCATGCCTCTATATTACCTTGTATCTTTCTTGCATTACGATATTGATTTGTCACTTAAGACTCAAACCCATTTGAATCATGTATGCCTTAAGCATTTTCGAATTCCAATTTCCATAATATATTAGGAAAGTTTCATTATCTGACTTCATTTTCAAGGTCAACTTCTATCATCCTTTGTTCCACTCCTTCATATGAACATAACATCATTCTTCCTTAACTAATTTATAAATTGTACTTGAAATTGTAAAACTTAAAACTAGATTCTCCTCAAGTATTTTTCAATATTAATACTAATATCACTCTCAGCTTACAGCTTCCTTTTTATAATCACATAACTTAGTGCTTGCTTTAACGAGATCCAGAGCAAAACTTCTCTTGAGTATTTCCTTGGGAATATCTATCTTAAACTTATGTCTCACAGCATGTGATCCCTTAACTTGTGATTTAGCCGTTAGGCTTCTCAGCAAGTTTTAAAAATTTTACGTTTCATACTTGCTGTGTATGATTATAATCTCTTCTCAAAGATGTTTATGTATTCCTAAAACACTTAATCTTAAAGGTATATAAATACGTACTCATCCATTCAATCCCTAACTCATCTTCATAGGTTTCTAGGGTGCCACACAATTAGCCTCATGTTGTTACTAACCCTTGTCATTTTACTGTATCAAAACAGATATTACAAATTCTCGTAATGATATTCTATATAAACTGATTTTCTATACCAGTCTCGTAATTCTTCCTTCACACTTTCATTACTTGGTATCTCATCTCAATATAGTCATCTCAAGAATCTTTCAAATTTTTTTCTTTTAATTATATGCCTATATACAAGGCAATAAAGAAGTTTTTCAATTCATTTGGGTAAACATTCTCCAGAATATTTAAGACTCCCAGATAACAAAACACAATGACCAACAACCAAAATTCAATTTGTAAGCTCATTATCGTGTCACTCCCATCTTACTCATGTATCATAGGCGTGAGGTATTCGGAGCAGTATAATGTTGAACAGTCAATGCTGAAGTACTGTAGCTATTAGAAATTTTCTCATCAAAGCTATTTGTCTGCATTCAAAGTCACCACATCAATCATTCTCAACCAGTGGTTTCCCTTTTAGATATATATCATGAGTTCCATAAGTATAGGTACCTTCTATTTTCTTGTCATACACACTAAGCCAGATTAATACTTTCATCTCATGTCATCTTTTGACGTTTATCAACATTCATAAAATTCCACCTCAAAACATCCTTTCCATACAGTGTAATAAATTCATGATACATATACCACTCCACACATAAGTTGCTTACTATCTACAACTTTCCTCAAATTTATTGTCATCCCTATCCAATTATCTTCTTTGTCTTATACTCCAATAATCTTATTGACTTTCGGTATAATTAACTACGAAAACAGCTCAGCTTCCTCCTTACTTTATTCTCACAATCCTTACTGAATCAAAATTTTATATTCCCCATATTCCATAATTTAACTTCATTGGGTTATATTTGTGCCCAACTATTACCTCATAGTGTCATAACATCACTGAATAATCCCCTTCATGCTTAAATTACAATCATTAACTTAATCACATTATCCATTCCGAATGTCATTTATAACCTTATTGCTTCCTTCTATAACCTTCCTCAATAATTATATTACCAATTTATCTCTGTTATACTAAAAGATTCCCATACATATCCAATTATTTAAACTGCTATTTTACATTCCGTTCGAGTCATACAAAATAAAAGCCACTCCTAACTCCTTTACACAGGTAACTACTACATCTTCCCTTAAACGACACTTGCCTAGATTTATGACAATACAACTTCAACTAAAGTATTAAACATCTTTAGGTTCCTCATTGTCCTGATCCGGGCACATCAATGGATCCTCTTCCTCCTGAGATTTTCTCCTTTGTTCTTCAATCCAAGCTTGTTGTATTCTCCTATATTCTTCATCACTCACCGGTGCAGCATTTCTTCCACAACCGGGAGGAAAATGTCGTACACCTGACACTTTTCTAAGAGGTTTACTTGCCACTGTTACTTTCTCCTTATCCTTTTCTGGTTGTCCCCTTACATTTCTCCCACAGCCTGGTGGAAAGTGTCGGACTACTGTCACGCTCTTCCTAGAACGAATACCTCCTTCAGCTATCCTTAATTTCCCCCTTTCTTTAACATGTTCCTTAGATTTTCTCAAAAGGGAACCTCTTATGCTTACATTAATATTATTACTATCTGCACTTTTTGGACTACTCGGTTCGGGTTGCCATCGGCTCTTAGCAGTAGAATCTAGCGATCCCTCGCTAATACTATGAGAGGCGTCGGGACTACCGTCTCTCCTAGACATGGTGTATGTGTCACCAGTGCACCTCAAAACCTATATGCAATCAAATAGTAATTGTTTAATTATTTATGCATCTCAAAAATAGGTAGATTTCTATATGTAGATGCATACATTCTATTCAATCTAACCTAACTTAACTTAACTTAACTGGACTTGGGGCCACGCAGTGTCAGTGTAGATTTCTTAAAACAACCTTAAAATCAAAAACTTTAAAATCCAAAGCTTTAAAATCAAAATATCTGATCTTTAAACCATGCTCTGATACCAATCTAAATTGTCACGACCCGGAACTCCCCATCGAGCCCGTGACAACCGCCGCGAAGCCTCGACAAACATTCTTCACCCCGAATGTCGATCGAAACCTCGCAAGGCTCTCGTATCAGCTTTCGCACTTCCCCGGTGAGCAATAGTTATCAAATAATCAAAATACGAAGGATTACAAATCATTTCCAAATCATAACATAACATATATTTTTTTTTTGGCTCACAGGGGCATTTTCGTCATTTTTGTCGAAAACCTCGAAACTTGCTAAAAATGTAGTAGGTAAGCCGAAAATATATACTTAATGAAAAAAAAAAAATTAAGTATCTAAAACGTTCATTTGAAGTGAAAATTTGACCATTTGAATATGATAAAAATATTCAATAAAATAAACTATTTTCTTGTAAAATAATTTTCATAAAACTATCGGTACATAATTCTTATAGCGTAAAAGATAATTATATTCATATATACTATAAAGCAAATAACCAAAGCATAAAATTTCTTTTACAGTGACACGTAGGCCCACATCTATCCAAAATGCATCGAAAGTTGGAAACCTACAGCTTTTACCGATTTGAGTCCAAATGAAGGTCCTTGTCAAAGTCAGCTAACTATGAATTCCCCTAGCCTGAAATGTGAGGAAATGAGGGTGGTGAGATTATAAAATCCCAGTGAGTAAACAAATATCATCTAACTTATCTAAAGTCGAGTAAATAGAGACAATTAAAATAAATCATCATACTGTAATTTCATTACCTTTCAACTCATTTCAACCAAATAAAATCAATTCATATAAAAATCGAGTAATCAACTTGGCTTATGAATTTCTTAAAACTTTGGCTCGTGCCAAAACTCATACTCGGTGATACCTTGCGCAGGGCATCCAACCTAGTCCGACAAGGATGTTAAAATTTTGTATACACTTAAAATATATTTTTAGTTTGAGAAAAAAGCAGTTGTTCCTTGGCGTTGGCTGAGTTCCCCTTCACGTGGTGGTTTGCCGTGAAGTGAACCCTAAGCTTTACCCCAGAAGATACCCTAGGCACCTCTCCGTTCGAGGTAAGAATATAATGGAGTTTACCGTGCCCCTCTAATAGGCTGGTCCACGGAACACCCTCTGCAGTGAATAATTAATATATAATCCACCAATCAATAAAATTCATTCTAGCATGACATGGCAATTTATCGAAACCTAGCCTCTCAAGGCTGAATACTCAGTATAAATAATTCTAACACCAAAATCAGTTTAGCCATTCATGCTCATATATTGTCATAAGCCATTCAATTTAAAACCATAAATTTACAACACAAGCAAGCAGTCTCCAATTACTCTATTTTCAAAACCAGTATTCTATTTTTCCAGAAAATTTATACAATCATTTTATAAAATCGTAATTTCTCCTAAAACATAGCAATTTACCATTTAAACCCATTTTTCATAAAATCACACAATTGTATAAAACTACTCCAGATAATTAAGACGATAATAAGTTCACTCACAGTTCTAGGAGTCGATGTACTCCTAATCCCAATCTCCAAGCACAATTTTGTACTTTTACCAGTGTACTTTGCTCACCACCTATCCACAATGTACAATACATAATTCACCACATCAATGCTTGACCATTATAAAATCAATTCAGGCTCGGTATATATGCATAATATGATATACAACTTATCCGACTGCCGTTTAAATGCGGTGCTGACCTAATTCGGCCTATTATCTCCAATTTAACTCCAAATCAATTCTTCTCACTTTCTACACTCCAATTATACTTAAATTACCTTAGTGACTGTGAATGAGATTCAATTTATCAGTCTCGATAGCAAATTACGAAAATACCCCTAATGGGTAAAAATTCATATTTTTGCTCCGAAAATTCTCATTATTTTTCTAGGCTCATAATTCATCATAATTCCTCAAATAAACATCAAAATCAGTAGCCAATATTCCCCTCGAAAATTCGGCCAATAATGGTAATGGAGGAAAATAAATTCTTTTCTTGTTGTTTTGTTCCTAAATATGCTAAACTAACTAAAAACACTAACATAGTCTAAAATCAAATTATTCCAACAACAATTCCTCTTCCATACCCATTTTTCAGAATTGAATTCATCACGATAACTCAATATTCAACCATGAAAATCAAGAACAAAATCATGGGTAAGCTAGGTATCAAGGAGAATTAAAGAAATTCTAACTTACCTAGCTTGTTTCCTTGATTTCTTTACTTTTTCTTTAAATTTCCACCTAGGTTTTCTTGTTTTTCCCTTTGTTCTTCCTTT
>NW_017234719.1:135685-185692 GCF_000208745.1 Theobroma cacao
CTCTCTCTCTCTCTCTCTCTCTCTCTCTCTTTATCTCTCTCTGTCTCTCTCTCTCTCTCTCTCTCTCTCTCTCTCTCTATATATATATATATATATATATACATATATATATATATACATATATATATACATAATGGTGATAGCTACTTTATTTTCTAACTTTCTCTAGTATTAAAAAAAAAACAAAAACAAAGGAATGGACCGACAAAGTCAATTCTAGAAAGTGCATAATAGTAATAAACAAAGTTGGGATTTCATATTTATGACATTTGATTCTAAAAATAAAAGTCTATCTATATTTGTCAAAACCATAATAAATTTAAATATGTTCCGAATAATAATGTTTTACATTTTTTATCTCTATTTTTACATAATAAATTATCAATGAATTAGAAGGGTGATAACTAAATATTTGAAATTTTTTATTTTTTAAAAAAACATATAAAATTTTAAAATTATTATAAATTGTTATCCAATTTTTAAAGAGGAAATTGTGAGAAAAAGACCTCGTGATAAGGTGATTTCAGAAATAACCACCCATATAAAGTTATCTGTTTCTAGCCAAAAAGAAGCATGAGTAGACCAAAATACCCTTAAAAACATTGTTTCAAATAAATGCTCAGCTGTTTGAGTTATCTCCTTCTCGCTAAAGAGAAAATAAAAAAAATAAAAATAAATGCTCAGTTGTTTGAGCTCGGTCATCTTTCTCTCTCAACTCTCTGAACTGTCTTAACTCTGCCAAGTCTCTATTAAGCACCATCATCGTCAACTCTTTCAGATCTCTGAACTGTATGAACGCTATCAACTCTCTTTTGAGCACCATCGTCATCGGGCTATGGTCTATCTCTTGGCATCTAGCCATATTGTCGTAGATTAACAAACCCTATAGCAGAGATGACATCAAGGTACCTGTTATTGGGATTATTGCTGCAACACACTTAAATTTCTGAAACATTTGGTGTAAATTAGAATATGGATTAGAAACATTTCCCAGAGTTATTACACGCCATGCATCTATAACATGTGTTAACGTTATTTTAGCGTGTCACGACATTGGTTATACGCATGGTGTGTTATAACATTTTACATTATATGCATGGCGTGTTACCACATTTTCCGTTATATGCATGGCGTGTTACAACATTTTACGCTATATGCATGGCGTCTTACAACATTTTACGCTATATGCATGGCATGTTACAACATTTTACATTATATGCATGGCATGTTACAACATTTTATGTTATATGCATGGCGTGTTACAACATTTAACGTTATATGCATGGCATGTTACCACATTTTATTTTATATGCATGGTGTGTTACCACATTTTCCATTATATGCATGGCGTGTTACAACATTTTACGCTATATGCATGGCATGTTACAACATTTTACATTATATGCATGGCGTGTTACAACATTTTACGTTATATGCATGACATGTAATAACATGACTGACAAATTTTTGAGCACGACATGTATTGTGTAAAATGATTGACAATTTTTTTTTTTCAAAATTTCAGTGGGGTTTCAATTGTGCGACTTGTGATAAGAAACAATGGTCAGATGGTGGATGGCATTTACAAGGGTGGTGAGTCACGAAAGCAGAGGGTTGTGTCAAGCCCAGCTCTATTGTATACTTGCCATGTCATTCATGTACTTGATAGCATGTCTGCATACTTGGATGCCTCGAAAAATCGTTAAAAGTCAGTATCGTACCTAGTGGTACAATTAAGTCGATTAAAACCTTGAACTAGTCCAAATAGAGACTTTAGGACCTTGAACAAGTCCAAATAGAGACTTTAGGATGTATTTGAGAGTTATTGAACCTTAGAATGTCTTAAAATGGTGATTTGGAGTTCGAGGATTAATTTGGAATCCAATTGGGAAGTTTTATAACGTAGGGGTAAAATGGTCATTTTACCACTCGAGGGCAAAAATTGGAATGTTGGACGAGATTTTTGACCAAGTTTGACTATTTGGAGCATAATTTGAATTTGAAAAGTGAAAAATTCCAATTCTAACATTTTTTCGAGCATAAGGGCAAACCGATCATTTCACGTGTCCATGAAGACGTAATTGGAATTTTTGAAATTTTACACCACCGTGACACTTGTCAAGCCCATGAATTTCACCTATTATCATTTTTATACTTTGGATAATTAAGGTATTATATGTGGTGGTAAGAAAATGCTTAATAGTTAAGTTTTAACCATGAACCATTCACACATTGACACGTGTCAAGCTTTAATTCTTTTATAATTTTCTTTATAAACCAACATAAACCTCTCCCAATTCTTCTTTCATTGCTGTGCAAGCCAAAGAAAAGGGGGGGAAAGAATAGGAACAACCCTTGAGGAAGAAAATTCAAGAGAAATTCATCGGTTATCGAAAAACGAAGCGATCTGAGGTAAGATTTCACAATTTTAGCTTAAGATTCACCTATCCCATGCTTTCTTTTTCATTTTCTATGGTTGAAACCCAAACTTTCATGAAGGAAGTCATGTTGGCCGAATCAAAGGGGGAAAGTTTTGATGATGGTTTTTGTTAGATTTCATGCTATTTAGGTATTTTTAGTTGTTTTGTGATATTCGGTATGAAAAACAAGCAAGAAAACCACATGTACTTCACTAAACCCTCATTGGTTGAATTTAATAGGGGATATATTAATGATGAATTTTTTTTATATTTCATATTATTTAGCTCATATTTGATGATTTATGGTGTCGGATATCGACAATGGTTATCAAAAAGTATAGTGCTTTTAGTAAACAACTTGAACGACAACGAGAAAATCATGGTAAATGGACTTGGATTTGATTTCTAATGATATATACGGACTTATTAGACTGTGTTGACACTGATTAGCATGTTAATTCGGAATCGGAATGAGTTTTGGATGTGATAATTTAAGTCACAATCAAGTTTATTGAGGTACTTTGGGTGTATTTGAAGTACCGAAAGTGCAATGAATCTATTTGGAGTTGAATCAGATGTTTTGGCTAATTAAACAATGTATAGTGCGAGTTAGGTCGAATACCATTTCAGTCCAATAACATTTGAACCTACGTAGAACACCATCTTTAGTGATTATTTGAACATTCCTCATTCAATTTCATGCATTCATATAGAGCCTGGAATAATTTTATAACAGTTTGGCACAAATGTATTGAATTACTTATTGTGTATTAGGTATAGGTGGTGAGCCCTCTGGTAAGGGCAAGGATATCGTATTCGAGCACCAAGAGTAGGAGTACTCCCATTATTGTGAGTAATCAGACTATCATCTTAACAATCTAAAGTAGTTTATACTCGTTTTTATGATTTTAAAGAATAATGAACTTAAATTGTAAACTATTATGTCACGACCCAGAACCTCCCTCGAGCCCATGACAACCGTTGCGACGTCCCGATTGACACTCATTACCCGAAATGCCAACCGAAACCCCGCAAGGCTTACATATCAGTTTCTTTCCTTTCCTGTGAGCAATCGTTGTTAAACATTCCATTTAAAACAATTACCGATCGTTTTCGGCTCAAATAAATCCAAAGAAATTTAAAAAAAAAAAGATTTATAGACAAATATCATTATTCAAAATATTGATTAAAATATAGCATTTTTATATAAAACAATATTTATAGAAACACGTGTAAGAAATCTTTTGTAATGTGTAAGTAAAATAAATTCATACATACCAAAATTTACTAAGTTATAATGTACAATAATGGTTACAATGACAAGTGGCCCAAAATACACCCAGTGTTGATGCTAGAAACCTATTGTCTATGTGGTAGAGATGTCAACTGGAATCCTCGACAAAATAGGGTATCTACAAGCTACCATAGACCTGAAATGTTTGGAAAGGAGGTGGGTGAGTTTTGCAATCCCAATGAGTAAACAGACATTATCATAAATATCTAAAGGCGAGTAAAATGGAGCCAAGTTTAAACAACAAATTACGAACCATTTCATAATGTTTTCAATTTATTTCTTAAACCATAAAATATTTGTAATTTACCAAAACAGTTGTTAAGGCTTATGTCTTTTATTAAAAACAAGGCTCAAGCCACAACTAATCCTCGGGGATACCTTGGTCGAGGCATCTAACCGAGTCCGCCAAGGTTGTTATAAAATTTACATGTGAAACACATTTTTATTTTTAAAACAAGTCGTTCCTTGGCGTTGGTCAAGTTACACATTCACGTGAGGGTTCGACGTGAAGTGAGCTCTAATACTACCCCAGGAGTTACCCTCCTCGCCTCTACAACCGGAGTAACTATATAACCGGGTTTACCGTGCCCCTCTAATAGGCAGTCCACGGAAACCCGTCACTGTAGTGACCAACCCACCAATTTTAATAAAATTTTGACAGTATAACGTGGCTTTTATTTATTTATCCAGCCTACATAGTAAAAACAGCTTACATAAATTTCCCAATACACTTACAAAATATAGCCACATATACTCATATCTCATAAGCCATTCATAGGAAAATATATAATTTTCAAGACAGTTAACAACATCCAATTACTCAATTTCATAATCAACCCAATATATCTTTATTTGTCACATTTATTTGTAAAACATCAAAAATCCCGTTTTAATCTCATTTTCATTTCATAAAATACATAAAGAGCATTTAAAAATAAACTCTAGATAATTTACAATAATAATAAGTTTACTCACCGTTTGTACAAACTAATTGCTTTTTAAGTGCCCCGATAACAACTCGTCGGGTACGATTTCCTTGCCTTTACCGGAAGGCTCTCCTCCTAGACACATTGCAAAAATTTACTCAATTCATCACATTAATGCTAAATCACTATATATTTGACTTAAATCCTATACTAATGCATGGTATGAAATGCAATAGCCAAAAATAGCTTAAACGCGGTATTAACCTATTTTTGGCACTTTACTCGATAAATTGCTAACGCCCTCCATTTTAGCTCTAAATTGTCCCATTCTCTGTCCAACATTTCTAACAATTAAATATCAGCCAATAACCTTCTAAAATCACCAAAATCAGTTCACTTTCCTCCTTGGAAAATTTGGTAAAAAATGGGACATTTACTCGGTTAATTTTCCACTTTGTTTTTCTATCACATTTAACCATTTTTCATCATTTTCTCTTCATTTCTCTTAGAATAAAAATCAGTTCATCATCATTGTACATCAATGCTATTCAGCCAAGGGTGGGTAATGTGAAAATTTAATGCTTTCTTGCGCAATTTAATTTCTAAACACATTTAACTAACTAAAACTACCAATTTAACTAAAAATCAAAACCTAAAAATTCCAAAATCTCTCCCCTAGAATTTTATCCAGCCCTTGATGTCACTTTTAGATCTCTCTCCTCAAGCATGCTAAATGGAAACAAAGGCATAAGAAAGGTAGAAATCAAGCTAAAGTCGAAAAATCTTACCGTTAGACGCGTAAACGGGCGAAAAACGCGAATTCCCCTTTGAATTTTCTTGTTTCTCTTTGGTTTTTCTTTTTTTCTTCCTTTCCTCTCTATTTTCTCTCTTGTTCTCCCTTATGGCCGGCCAGCACTTAAAATGGGGTTTAAATGGGCTGACTTTTCATTAAAATAATATTATTTCATTAAAAAAATACCACGTGTCACTTTCCCATTGGCCCATTTTTAAAATTTCATCCATTTGTTTCCAAATTTTCACCATACACTTGTACCACATATCCATAGCTTAGATAAAATTCTAAGACTTATCCAAAGTCTCGGTGGAGTAATTTTTAAAATTTACACTTTTACCCCTGTAAAAGTCAAAAATTACATTTTTACCCTAAAAACGGAAAAATTGCCCATAGACATATTTTTCATCCCTTATACTCATACCATTCTCCAATTTGTCAAATTTGATCTAAATTCTCTCAAAATCTCAAATTTTATCCGCGGGTGGTAAAATTACGATTTTACCCCTACACTCCAGAAATCACCAGAATTAAACTTTTTCACTTCCTATCATTAAATTATACTCCAAATAGTTAATCTTGATCAAAAATTTCACTCCATTATCAAATTATTATCTTAGGTGGTAAAATGACGATTTTACCCCTGAACATCAAAATTTTCAAATTTACTCCTAATGAACCCTCAAACTCCGAACAATCATTTTTAGTCATTCCTTGACTATAAAATATTAAATTTCATCCTACGATTCCTATTTGAACTAGTTCAAGGTTAAATCAACTCAAGTATACCGTTAGGTACGATACCGAGTTTCGTCTATTCTTAGGTGTTTCCTAGCATAATAACATGCTACTCAGTGCATGTATGTCATGACATCTGTTTATAGGGTCGGGTTTTACATATTATGTTTTATAATTGAAGCGTTAGTTAAATGAAATGAGATTCATAATTTGGTTTGAAATTGAATCCTGGTTTTGGAAATTGAGTAAGTGGAGACTATATACTTGTGTTATATAATGTTTTGACTATTATTAGTTATGCCGACCCTGCTTTGTAATAAATGTATTGGCATAACGGGATTTGTAATTGACATATGGTTTAAATTGATGGCTTATGACAATGTGATGGCATGAATGGCTGGATTTGTGTTTGTGTGGAATATATGAACTGTTTTGTTTACCTTGACAGGCTGGGTAATATCATATTAGCCATGTCATACTACCAAAATTTTTATTAATTTGGTGGGGTAATTGATTAGCTTACTGCAGTAAGCGGGTTTTTGTGGATCGGCCTATTAGAGGGGCACGGTAAACCCCGTCATATTTTACCTTAGTATGAGAGGCGTGGAGAGTATCTCCTAAGGTAGTTTAGAGTTCACTTCACGTTGAACCACCACGTGAGGGTGAAACTCAGCCAACACCAAGGAACAACTATGTTTTTAAACATAAAAACATGTTTTATGTGTATATGTTATTTTAACAGCCTTGGCAGACTCGGTTGGATGCCTGTGCAAGGTGTCACCAAGTACAAGTTTTGGCAAGAGCCAAGTTTTTAAGAGAGTCATAAGCCTTGTTGATTTTTTTTATGAAATGTAACTGTTTTATATGGGTTGAAATGAGTTTTAATGTTATGAATCATATTAAGATGAGATGTTTTAAATTGTCTCTATTTACTTGGCTTTAGATGTTATAGATGATCTTTGCTTACTCACTGGGTTTATAAAAACTCACCATCCTTCTTTCACCCATTTCAGGCTCAAGGCAGTCTGTAGACCACCGATTTTATAAAGGGTTTGCTTTTGGATTCGCACCCTTAGAAATCGTGGGTTTACAGTCGTATTTATTTTTGTTATTTTGGGGCTCACATGTCATTGTAGAATATTTTTGTATACCTTGGCGTAATGTGCTATTATATATATGAATTTATTTTGTTATTACTTTTCATTAATTGTTTACGTAGAATTTTATAAATATTATTTTTATGAAAATGGAATATTTTATTCAATATTTTTATTTAGTTTGATTAGCTATAATTTCACTTTAAATGGATGATTTAGATACCTAAATTTATTTTTAGATATGAAATGTATATTTTTCATTTATATATTATATTTTTTAGCAGGTTTCAAAATTTTTGTTAAATACTTTTGTGCGGTATAAATTACTTTTTTTTTATTGTCTTTGATTTGAAAATAGTCTATATTCCTTTAAAACATGATATTTAGTAACTGTTGCTCACAAGGGAGGCGGAGAACTGATGCTAGAGCCTTGCGAGGTTTCAGTTGACATTCCGGGTAAGGTATGTCTATCGAGATATCGCGGCGGTTGTCACAGGCTCGAAGAGAGTACCGGGGTCGTGACAGGTTAGGAGTGATTTGTCATTTGCGGCCTTGATGAAGCTGGTTGAAGATGTTGTTGCGGTAAACTCAAAAATTGACGAGATTGAGTTACATGCATTGATCAATACACCCGAAGAGCTATCACGGCCAATTATCAAGGATGATGAGGATGTTGCATTAATTCTGCTAGAATAGAGGAATGTTCCAACTATGTATGTCAACATTAAGAGACACCAAACAAATGTTATGTCACATGAAGAAGTTGAACAACATGGTAAGCAACTCAATCAAAATGAGATTTACAATGCTTTACATATATCACAACATTCGATCCGTAACCCACAACAATGGCAATTGAGGTATGCAGAAGAGTTTGTGCAGCTCGATAGACAGACGACATTCATAAAACGGTTGGTTGCACAATTTCGATCAAGATGTGCATCAAACCAATTACTTGCTTTTGTCTAACAAATGCAATGATCGGGTGAAACTGTAGAGTGTGTAATGCCATTGTCAAATGAGAATACGACAGTTGAGGACAACAATGTGAGGTTGGAGGGTGACACTATGACACTAGAGGATAATACTGCATTTGATGAAGGAAATGAGGATTTGTTCGCTGCCGGTGAAGATAGATTTGATGACAATTCAGATGATAGGCTTGAACAACGGCATGATGATAGTTCAGAAGATAATTGGCTTTATGACAGTGACATTCCAATTTGCAATAATGTTGAAGGCGAAACGGAACCTGTTGGAGGTGTTGATGTAGGAGATGTTCAATGTGATGACCCCATATACAATAACCCATTGCTAGTGAGAACGGGATTCATTCCCTTGATACATTGCTCGATGACAATTATCTAGAAAGGGGAAATGCAAGGATATCTCGTACGTGGCTAATTGCAGGTGCAGAAAGGTTCTTCTTCCAAACAATTACCATTGAGGAGTCGACATGTGCCGATGATCGCTTATACAAAGAAAGAATGTTTTCGTCGAAGGTCGAGTTGAAACGAGCTTTAAACATGTTGGTTATAAAAGAGAAGTTTGTGATAAGAGTAAAAACGTCATGTAAAGGTTGTTATGAGGTTGGTTGCAAGGACAAGGCATGCAAGTTTAGTGTGCATGCAATGAAGTTACCTGATAGAGGAGAATATTGGCAAGTTTGGACATTCCACAAAGTACACACATGTATTGTTGATGGTTTACAAAGGCGATTTCCAACTACGAGTGTGAAGATAATTGGTGAACTTATGTCACACAAGCTTCGGGCTAATGGAGTACCATTAAGACCTAAGGACATAATTTATGAGATGAGGGTTTAGTGGGGATTGGAATGCTTTTATGGTAAGGCTTGGCAAGCGAAAGAGTATACGGAGAAGCTTGTTTTCGGTCCATCGAAGGAGTCATTTCAACTACTACCCTCATATTTTTATATGTTGAAACAAGAAAATCCTAGCACAGTGACTGCAGTGGCTACTGATGAGGCAGAAAGATTCAAATATTGTTTATGGTCATACGGGGCTTGTATTTGAGGGTTTAGGGATGTAATGCGTCTTAGGTTGCAATTGATGCAACACATCTGAAAGGTAGGTTCAAGGGTGTTCTGTTTGTCGCTGTAGCAAAGATGCGAACGAGTACGTATATCCAATTGCGTTTGGCATCGGCCATGTTGAGGACGAAAACTCGTGGACGTGGTTTCTTAGCAAGCTATGTGATGCGGTTGGTTGTCCTGAAAACACTATGTTCATTTTTGATCAACATCTCGGCATTAAGAAAGTAATCCAAAATGCATACCCAAAAGCGCACCATAGTTTATGCGGTTAGCATTTGAAAAAAAACTTTAAAAACAAGTTCAAGTGCAACGATGTTTGTATGATTTTCACCCTTGCTCGAGATTGCTATAAGGTTTTCGATTTCAATAGACATATGAACCAGCTCAAGCAGATTTACGTGGGAGCCCACACTGACCTTATGAGAATAGAGCCTGAGAGATGGGCACGTGCATGTTCACCGACAAGGCGATACCAAATGATGACATCCAACATTGCGGAATGTGTTAACTCATGCTTGAAGCATGCAAGACAAATGCTAATCACTGTTTTGATCAAGTTCATTACAGACATGTTCCAGCGTTGGTTCCATGACCGATACAAGGAGGTCGTCAAGGTGACCAGGCCCCTCAGCCCTTGGGTTGCTAGACAGTTGAGCAAACAGTTCAATGATGCACATCGCTTTGTTGTTAAGCCTATCAATCGAGTGGAGTTCCAAGTTAAAGACGGGATGATGGATGGACTTGTAAACCTGTCCAGGAAGACGTGTTCATGTTGTGAGTTCCAAACAGATTTATTGCCATGAAGCCATGCCATTGCAGCAATAAGGTCAAAATATCTTTATTTCTTATTTGAACCCTAATTGATATAGCATTTACATTGTGCTTGAAGATTGAGTTTGTTGTATTTTTCAGTAAATGCAAACGTGAAGCCATAGAATTCTGCACTGACTACTACAAGACAACCATTTTGGTGAAGGGTTATTCGAGATCCATTCGACTAGTAGGGCATCCTAGTGAGTGGGACATCCCCCCTCATGTGAAATAAATTGTCGTCTTGCCACCACCTTGGTGAGGCCAAGCGGGAAGACCTAGGAGGAGAAGGATTCCATCAACTGGTGAAGGCAATCGAGCACGGAGATGTTCGCAATGCAAGAAGTACAAGCATAACAGACAGAATTGCCCATCCTCATTTGCAGTTCCATCCATAAATCTGGCACCATTTCCAAGTCAATCGATGCCTCCATGAGTGTGCCGACCCAAAGCATGTTCAAGTTAAAGACAAACCGGTCACACACGCAACAACTGTCCAATATGAAGGATATTGTCTGAAAATGTAAGGTGTGTTGTGGATGAAGACAGCTTGTCCACCTAACTAAATGGGTAACCCATGTGCAATACCTTTCTCACAATTTCCTCTTGCAATATCTTACATTCATTCATATTTTTTAGTGTTTGTTAGTTTCCTCTTGTAGATGAGTCTTTTTTTTTTATTAATTTTGTAGATATATTATTTGAGTATTCATTTCATTTTGTCCATAGTTTTGAACACTGAATAGACTTGCGAAGTCCCTATACTGTTACCCCATTTCTCACATTTTATTACCACTTGTATTAAACAATTAATGATTTGATTTAATTCTTTTCTATTTCATTTGATTTAACCTTTTATGTTTTTACAATGAAATTCCTTTCTATTTCATGAGTAATTAAATTTTGCCAATACTCTTTGCCTTTATTTTTCTTCTTGCTTGTTATTCACTTCACCCACCTCAAGTGTAATTATTACTTTATTTTAGATATTTAAGGAAAGTTTTAAAAAAGTAACACCTATTATAAGAAAAACAATATAACTTGATATTTTAATTGTTATTTGAGTGATTCCGGCTCTCAAATGTTATCCATACTCAATATTAAAAATTCTCGAAGTTTAATTTTCTTTTTCGAACCTTGCCAAATATATGTCTATTTTAAAAATGAAAATAAGTAGAGTTTCGAGAATCTCATCGGCTAAGCACTTTTATTTATATTTATATAATTTATATGTCATGAATTTATATTTTTAATTTAAAATATATATTAATAAAATAGAGTAAAGTTTTTATTTATAAATTCATTAGGATTTGTGGTATTTTATAATATTGAAGTGTGAAATTGAGAGATAATATTGTCATCAACTTTGGTTTGTTTATATACAATGTTCTTGTTGTATTAACTCTTTTAATCATATAGAAAATTAGTTTGAATTTATTTTTATTTTTGTACTTTTAATAGAATTTCATGTTAATGAACAATTGGATAAACTTTAATATTATTTGTTATAGATTTATATTTTTAATATAAAAAAATACTCATTAAATAAAAAGAATTTATTTATTAATTTACCAATATTATGTGATAACACAAGTGCAATCAATATATCAAAAAATCCTGTGCAACATTCTAAAACTAAACACATTGAGATTAGGCACCATTTTGTTAGAGATCATGTAGTAAAGGGAGATGTTAAAATTGAGTTTGTGAATACTTTACATTAATTAGCTGACATTTTTACCAAACCTCTAAATGAAGATAGATTTTGTGAAATTAGATGGAATCTAGGATATAGATTTTGTGAAATTAGATGGAATCTAGGAATGATTAATATGCATAAGTTGTAGGTAAAATTTTTAACTTATTCACATAAAACAGAAGGCACTTAGTCGACTAAGAAAGGTCTTAGTCAACTAAGAGTATTCTGTTTCATTAAATAATAAGACTCAGTTAAGTTGAAGGAAGGAGAAATAAAATAATGCCTACTGGGAAATAAAGCAGATAAGAAAACTGCCTAAAACAAAAATAAAAATTAGGAGGCAATTTTTTAATTTTAAAAGGGAAGTTACCAATTGCACATAAATAGGGGGAGTTAGACAGTTTTTCTTTAACGATTAAACTGCTCTCAACCTATTTTCTCTACATTTTCTTTGCTGAAACCGACTCCTGAAACTAAAACCCTCACCCCTGAACCATTCAAAACCATGTATTGAAAATCTTCCAAACCAAATGGGTAAAACCTCACAGAGCAAAAAGATTATTGAGAAGAAGAAAGGCAAACAGCCTATGGAAGAAAGTCTGCAAGCTGAAAAACTGAAGAAAAAGAAGAAGATTTAATTGGGTTCTGTAATCTGGAAAATCGAAGAGTCACAATTCTGAAAAGAAGAAAAAAAAGAGCAAATTGGACAAGAAAGATACTACTTCATCTTCGAAATTCAGAAATAAAGTACATGATGAGAGATTTAGAAAAATAAAGAATGCACCAATCACTTGTAAAAAATATATTGATTGGGAAAGCTTTAGTGAAATGCCTAAAATTCTGACAAGCTTGTCAGATTATTTTGAGGAGTTAAAACTAAAGGAATTTAGCACATTTAAAAACCGATCATACAGTGCTACTTTAGTTAAGGAATTCTATTCAAGTATAGTTGTTGACAAAGATGAACTGGAAGATCTTGAGGATTATTCTGATGAGCGTTTGAATGTGTATTTAAATGGAAAAGAGTTCATTGTCACTATTGCAGATTTAAGGGAACTCCTTAAAATAGAGTGTGATGTGGGAGAATTTGAATTCCCTGATAAGTATGACCCCTCATCCTTGCAGGAAGTTATCACAGGGAAGAGAGAAAAGTATTCGTCCACAAGCAATGTTGGGCTTATTACAAGTCCACAAATAAGGATTCTGCATTATTTTGTTGCTGCCAATATTCATGGCAGGAGTGGAAGCTTAAGCTACATTAGCCTCCAAGATTTATAGCTAATGGAACATGCATTTAGTGGTGTGGCACTTAATCTGGGAAGGTTTATAATTGAAAGAATGAGGGGAGCATGCAGACTGGAGAAGATAAACTTGCCATATGAAAATATCATCATTTCTCTAGTGTAGAAGAAAGGAATTTGGAGTTCTAGATATGAGGCAAACAAGGCCAAACCCAGAGATCAAGCCATTTATCTAGGAAGCTTGCCTAAAATGGGGTACAAACTTGATGGAGAAGGTTACATTAAAACCCCCAAGGTAGGTCCAATGAAAGAATCCTCCTTACCTACTCAACCAGAAGCAGCACCATCTCAATTCTCAAATGAAATAATCTTCAATCTGCTAATGAGGATTGATGGGAAGCTCTCAGATCAAGGAGCAAGAATTCAGAAAATTGAAGAAAGGTTAACAGAAATGGAAAGCAAAATGAAAAGAAAAGAAAAGAAAAAATACCAACTGAACCAACTGCTGTAAACAGCTCTACAACTCCTAGCCTGGCTTCAACAGGACAGGAAGCTGAGGTACAAGCTGAAGGTTGTGAACTTGAAATGGAACAACAAAGAAAATCCCCCTCACCTGAGGCTTAGGACAAGAATGAATCTGATCAAGGAACCGAGGTGCTTGGATCACTTAATGAAAATCCTCCCACTGAACTCCAGCCTCAACCATCTCCTCCATATTCTAAGGAGGTTTCAATCATGGGACTTTTCCATCAAATGGTTCAAAAGAAGCAAGCTGAGAAAGAAATAGCTAAGGCAAAAGCTCAGCGGGCAGCATCTGCATCAGTTCCTACTGAAGAAGGGCAGTTAGGGAAAGGAAAAGAAAAGTTACTAAAGAACCACAGATAAAATCCAAACCACCAGGCATGGGCAAGAAAACAATGGCAACTAAAACGAAGTTCATCGAAAAAAGGAAATAATCCAAATTGGCTGAGAAGGCCATGTCAGAACCAATCTCCTCTCCTCAACACCTTCTTGAGGTTTCATCTCCTGAACAATCCCCTAAAAACTCACCACCTTAACTCTCTCCTCCACAGAATCCTCTCCCCAACCCTTCGATGTCAAATACCACACTGATGATGAGTCCTCTCCCTCATCCTCTTTAAGGGAGATAATTTTTGATGATAATAAAACATTCCCATTTCATTTATGTCTAATATTTTTACTTGAGTGTGCAGGACAAAATTGCATGAAAATAAATATTCAATCATTAAAATGCACATATCAAAGAGTATAGAAATAAGGAAGCCACATTTGACCAATAAGATAGAAGCCCCTTAGTTGATTAAGGAAGAGTTAGTTAGCTAAGATTCAAATTGGAAGAATGGCGGGCTGAAGAGTGTTGAGAAACAGAACCAACTTAATCAATCAAGAAGTGGGTTAGTTGACTAAGTGCACACTGCTAGAACTATCAGAAATTAGGAACAAAAGACAGAGACGACTTAGTCGACTAAGATATCGGTTAGTCGACTAAGAGCATTCTACCTGTAAGTTTAAACTTTGCACTAAAAGACATACTAACGACTAGAATCAACTCCAAATTGTTTCCAACGGCCTCCAGAAAGTTGTCAAACTGCCATCAGAGTTGTTTCTCTAAGTATAAAGAGGGTTTCAACGGCTAAAAGAGTATTCAAGGCTTCCAAGAACACAAAAAGAGCTGAAAACCAGAAAATACTTACTGCTCATTTACTACACTCAACTCCTATCCTTTGTAGTTGTGATCTGCACTTCATTTGTACCACTTAGATCAACCTTCTGATCTAGGTACTTTCTTTTTACTTCTCTTCTTGTATTCTTAGAGTGAGTGGGTTCACTCTAAGTGATTAATTCAAGCTAGGATTGCTTGGATGACCATAGGTTCTAACTTAGCCTTAAAACGCCATTGTAAAGCTTGGTGAAAGCTTGTGAATTTCACCATTTTAGTGATTTGGTTTGAAAAATCCTTAGTTGAACAATCAAAGTAGTGGATGTAGGTCTTTGATCAAACCACTATAAATCATTGAGTATTGTCTTCTCTATTTTATTTTTCATTTTCATTCTTTCTAAAATCTTTTCTTCATCTTGCATCAAATTTCCCATCATTGATCTTCAATTTGCTCATAATTCGAAATCAAGATTAGTAAGAGCCAAAAAGTGCTATTCACCCCCCTTTAGCACATTTATTTGGGACCAACATAAAATTATTCCATTTGTTAATAATATGAGTTCCATGACATGTAAATATAGAAAATCAAACAAAAGAGATTAATTATCCTTGAAGATATAGACAAAAAAAAAGAACACGTGTAATTAAATTAATTCATCTAAATTATGCTAAGCTAATTTAAGAAATGCCACATGGCAGTTTTGATCATCTGGTGTGGGGGTTCAGATTAGGCTGTAATTGGTAGATGTGAATGACATCTTGTGGTGACACACTGAGTGGGAGCAGATTCTTGTGGTGACACGCTGACTGCAAGTAGACTTATGGCGTGACACGTTGCGTGAATGTAGACTTATGGTGTGACACGCTGACTTGTTGCAGTCTTGTGGGGGGACACAGCACGGCCCAATTGTGTTGACATGCTGAGTGAATGCAGACTTCTGGCATGACACGCTGACTTGTTACAATCTTGTGGGGTGACACGGCACGGCCCAATTGTGGTGACATGCTAAGTGAATGTAGACTTCTAGCATGACACGCTGACTTATTGCAGTCTTGTGGGGTGACACAACATAGCCCAATTATGGTGACACGCTGAGTGCATGCAAACTTATGGCATGACACGCTGAGTGCATGCAAACTTATGGCATGACACGCTGACTTGTTATAGTCTTGTGGGGTGACACGACAGGGGCCAATTGTGGTGACACGATGAGTGCATGCAGACTTATGGCTTGACATGCTGACTTGTTGCAATCATGTTGGGTGACACGGCACGACCCAATTGTGGTGACACGTTTAGTGCATGCAAACTTGGCGTGACACGCCAAATTGTTGCAGTCTTATGGGTGACATGGCACAAAATTAATAAAATTAATAAAATTTTAGCTTTTTGATTTTTTGGATTTTTTTCAATATGAAGTTTATCTCTCTATTTTTAGCTTTTCACTTTTCAGCTTGATTTTATGTTTAATTGATAAAGAAGTAATGGGAAAGTAATGTATAAAATGTACAAATATTAAAATTAATAAAATTAATTGTATATAAAAAAAATGATGTACATACAAGGGTCGATATATTCAGGGTTCGCTCTCAAAACTGTTGGAAACAATTTTTAGTGCGTATTGGCGACGCATATTTACAATCATATTCTGCTTAACTCTGATACTTTTCGATTGCAAAATATCATCAATGTACCTTGTCATGAACATACCGTAGCTGACACTATCGTTCTACCGATGCACGTTAACTTTTGGCAAATGGATATCCAATGGCATCAACGTCAAATCCCGTGTCTTCCAAAGTGTTTTGTCGAAATAACCTACTTGGTGGCAAATGATTGGCATAATAGTCGTAAGAAGTGTAATCTGAGCTGCACGCACTCCGTTATCCTTAGCATCAGAAGTTCTTGCGGAGTCCACCACCTTGATCGTCCACCTCACCAAGTCGATCTTCACAACAACCCAAACATTGCAAGGTGCAAGGATGAAATCGATATCTTCCCATTTTTTACTGTTTGTTGGCCTCTCACCCTCCACGTACCCCCGCAACTCATCCGGAATTTCTATCGTGAACTGGGCATCTTCAGTTGGAAATGCGATGTGTAGCATATGGATGGTGTCCTGTGAAGCATGTATACATTAGCTTACACTTAATGCAATCAAAAACTGAGTATTTTTATAATTGAAAAATTTTCAGATAAACTTACAAAGAATATCGTGTCAACCACACATGCACGAGTAGTGTACAGCTTCGACTTCAGCCCTGTCATCTGCTTACAGAGTACACTAAGGTATGCGTCTATATGTTCACTACTCATTTCTTCTTTGGGATCCTCTAATGTTGTGAAATATTCAACACCTTGATCCCCTAAGATCTCGACGTCACGCCTACATATGTAACAGAATGAATTTCAAAAGCCTTGTGGATTAATGTTTCATTAAAAAACAATATTTGCAATTGTATTTATGAGCTTACCTCGCACACTCGTCTTTCTTGAAAGCTTCGTATGCTTGCACCAGTGTGTCCTTCATATCCCGACGGCTCACTGAGGGGTCGACGTACGGGCTTGACATGTATTTGCTTGCCAGTTTGACCCGTGCCTGCTCAGTTGGGTCTGAAATTAGTGTTGCACGATGATAGACATCAGACTCTGCTGACAACAACCGTGTCTCGCTAGCTTCAGGAGTGCTCTGAGGAATATGGTCCCCTTCAGCTTGAAGTGATGCAAGGTTCCCATTCCCTTCTTCTACTGCCTCGACTACTGCATAGGACTTAGGAAGATGTTGTCCTTCAACCACGAGTAACTGAAGGTCCCCCTCCCCTCCCACAAATGCATCGATAACCGAATCAGCCTAAAAAATATGGACTCCTTCAGCATCATCTGATTGAAGGGTCACATCCCCTGCCACAACATCATCTCCATCACGGCCAACAACATCATCATGAAAGTGAATAGCAACTTCATCATACTGCCCATCATCAACATCAACGTCGTCCTCACTAGCATCATGAGATGAAGGACCGCCTTACAGAACAAGACAAATGGAAAAATTCGTTAGCTCATAAAATACCACAAACCATAAACCGAGAACAAAAAATACAATTGCACTTACTAAACATAAACGACCAATATATGAGCGAAGATAGAATATTGTTCTTGTGATTTCAGGCCCTCTAGAATACATGCAACGACACGGTCCTCAAATGTCTACATGGCCAAAGTCAATCATTGAATCGAAGCCTTCAGCTCCGACATGTCTTTTTTATGCCCGTGCATGATCTATCGCAGCTGACGCTTCATGACTACTCCATCATTGACTCTTGTAGAATGAGTCAATTGCAATAACATATATTACTGTGTTATTTAATAATCATATAAGGAATTGTTGAACATTAACCTTAGCAACCTTAGAATGAGTCAATTGCAATAACAATAACCAGCGGCTCGTTACCACTATGAGATTAAGTAGGACCAATCGGTGGTTAAGGAGCTATTGTCGCCTCCCTCAACTGCAATGACAAAAATTATTGTGTTACTCGATAAACATATGTAAAAATGTTAAACACAAACTGTTACAACCGATTTTTCCTACGGCTTGTTAGTAGTGTGCGTCTGAGGAAGACCTGTCGGTGGTTGAGGAGTTGTCATCGCATGGTCTAATTGTAAACACAGATATGTTAATCGATAATCACATATGGAATTGTTGAACACAAACAGTTAGAACCGTCCTTACCGACTGTTCACTGCCATTGCCATGGTCATCCCCTTCCTCCATCAACTCAGGCACCGACAGCTCAGCCACTAAAGCAGTGACAGTGCGCCTCCGTTTGATGCCACTAGTGGCTCTATTCTCTTTTAATTTTCTCCTATTTTCCTAAGCACCTAAGCCCTAGTTTGGTCGATCCTCCAAGTGCCCTATTGGCACATACTAGTGGCCCTCAGATAACGAGACATCAATGTCCACAAAATAATCCCGACTGACCTCATCCGGGGTGGGCTCCAAGGTCTCGACTGCCCACAACTGTAAAATAGGGATTGTGATTAAATTTTAGGTAAAATTATTATACAAATGCATAGCAAACAATTAGTAGGCAGTTCACTCACCTGCTAAAATGACTCCAACTTCTCAACTATTTTGTGAAGTCTTTCGGCTTCAGATTACTTTGCCATTTGCACATACGTGGGTAGACATCCTTTCATTCGAGTGCAACCATAAAATTTTATGTCAAAACGAAACGGATAAATGTTTAGTGACAGTACCTATATCACCCACGCAAATCCATAAATGTTGTACCGTAAATGAGTAGCCTCTGCGAGTTTGAGTCAAGCACTTCGAACCCCTTCAAAAGGTAGTCCTCGATCAACCTCCAAACACAGTGACCCCATGGGAAGGCATTCCAAGCGTCGATGTCCTCCACCAATGATAATAGCCAAGGCGTCGCCCATCTACGGTAGTCTTGACCAAATAAAATGTTATTCACGATCAAAACAAGTGCCATCTTGGTCGCGTCGCCTGGTGGCTGAAAGTTGCCTCCTCGAAAAGTATCAAGCAGCTCTTGCAACTTAATGCTCTACTATCCATTCTAGTATCTGGCATGAATTCCATCCACAACAACCTCGTATGGTCATATGAACACATCAGGCATTGGACCAAACTTCAGTCCGATGATAAGGCAAAACTCCTGCTTTGATATCCGCCCCTTGGTCTTGCCAATGGCAAACCATAGCTCGTGCTTCATTGCCTTTGTCTCATTGGTTCGACAAATCATGATGTTATGCAGGAGACCAGTGCTGAAGTAGCCTTGTGGATATAAGTCCAACAGCATTCCGAAACAAGTACTCTTCACTGCATCATACTCTCCTTTCTCTTGAAGAGTCTTGTTGATGTAATGCAGCTGTGACCACTTACAGTGGGTGTTGATAGCGACATTGAACACTCACTTCTCCCTCGGCATAAGAAGCAAACTATCAAGATCCTCATACTGACTGGACTACACCTGTAAAACATGGCACACATGCACGAGTCAATTAACCCATAATGTGGAAACAAGGTATACTGAAGAAAGAAATAAATGTTGTTACACGCCATGCATATCAAGTAAAATGTTGTAACACGCCATGCATTAGTGTCGTGACACGCCAATCATTGTAATTACTGACTCGTTACACCAACGCCGTGACACATTAAAAAACCCAAAAACTAGTTAACCCACAACATGTCAGGAACAACTGTGACACACCAAAAACCTAAAAAACCAGTTAACCCACAACACGCCAGAAACAGCCGTGACACACCAAAAACCCATAAATCCAATTAACCCACAACACGCCAGGAACAGCCGTGACACGCTAAAAACTCAAAAACTAGTTAACCCACAACACACCAAGAACAGCCGTGACACGCTAAAAACCCAAAAACCAGTTAACTCACAACACGCCATATGCAGACACGGACCCCCTTCAACACTTTGGTATGACCATAAAACCAGGAAGAAAACAGTTCAAGCAAAGCATAACAATTGCAAAAAAAAAACACCAAACAACCCAGCAAATCAGCAAAAAATCAACAGTTTAAGCAAACTAACCCAGTAAAAAATCAACGAATAGAAGAAAGATTAATTGTAGAGCGACTGACCTCTTTACTGATAATCAACATTGTTACTGTGATGTAGTTAAGCTTGCAAAGAACGAAGTCGAACTTTCTGCTACCTTTCGGAATGAGGAATGAATGAAACTCTCTTACTTCCTTCACATAGACGTTTGCGATTTCAGAAAAATATTTAATTAAAACGAAATGGCCTTTTATATTCATTTCATTCGTTCAGTGGAAGTCCAAACGCCTTCCTCGTCATTTGCCCGCCTTCTTTCACACCATGGCGTGTCACATATTAAACCCATGGCTTCTCACACGTTCAAGCCATGCAGTGTCACACGTCTGACCATGGCGTGTCCCACACTCTAAACGTTGTTGTGTCACACCTGTCCCACATATTCTCACAGTGTTGTCTCACACATTTTCACCCTGGCGTGTTACAAATTCCCTCCATGGCAGGTCACACACTCTAAACCTTACTGTGTCACACCCATGTCACACATTATCACTGTGTCGTTTCACACATTATGACCCTGCCATGTCACACGTTTTGACCATGGCGTGTCACATACTCTAAACGTTGCCATGTCACACCCGTCTCACATGTTCTCACCGTGCCGTCTCACACATTATCATCTTGTCATGTCACAAATTCCCTCCATGGCGTGTCATACACTCTAAACCCTATCGTGTCACACCCATGTCACACATTATCACTGTGTCGTTTCACACATTATGACCCTGTCGTGTCACACATTCTGACCATGGCGTGCCACACACTCTAAATGCTGCCATGTCACACCCGTCTCACATATTCGCACCGTGCTGTCTCACACGTTATCACCCTGCCGTGTCACAGATTCCCTCTATGGCGTGTCACACACTCTAAACCCTGTCGTGACACACCCATGTCACACATTATCATTGTGCCGTTTCACACATTATAACCCTCCCGTGTCACACGTCTGAGCATGGCGTGTCACACCCCTGTCACATTCTCACCGTGTCGTATCACACATTATCACCCTGACGTGTCACACACTCTAAACCCTATCGTCTCACATATTCTCACCATGACGTGTCACACATTGCCACCATGCCATGTCACAAACTCTATACCCTGCCATGTCACACCCGTCTCAAATATTCTCACCATGACATGTCACACATTCCCACCATGTCGTGTCACACATTCTCACCATTCTGTTTCACAAACTCTAAAACCCTACCGTCACACAGACCATATGGCTTATTGTAGCATGACCATTTCCTGCTTCAGATTCACATTTTTCTCCTTTCGATTCACCACCGTATCAGTGATTTCTGCTTTCACATCATTCTCGAAGCTTTCAATTCATCACGACCGGTTCCTCGTTCGATTTAATATCACCCTTCGTATTATCTGAATGCCATGTCCGAAATTTCTAAAAAATTATTATTTTATTTTGCAAAAGCTTCTGGGGAAAAAATTGGATGTTTTGCACAAAAGTAGATGTTTGAAAATTTTTCGCATATTTGTTTTCTAATTTTTCGCTTGTTTGAAAGTACACATCACTGAAGATGTCTCATTTAGGGCATTTTTGTCCTAAAATCTTTTCTGGTGGCTAAAAATAGTTAAATTTATCTGGAAGGTTATTTTCAAAAACACTTTACTTTCAAGGGCCAAAAATTTTTTTTCCCATTTTTTAATTACATTTGAAAACCCTTATTATACAAATTTAGTTAGTTACATCATGTATATTTACAGTGTAAAAGGAAAACTTTATTGGAATGGATAATACAAGTATAGCAGTATATATATATTGAAAGGTTATATAATATATATATATATATATATCTCTAAATATTTGAATTCAAAATTTTCCTTTCTCAATGAAAAAACCAAAAAGAACAGGTGAAACAATCCAGGTTGGGCCAATGGTTGTTGTCCTTGTCCTTACTAAGAGGACTTGTCTTCACCACACACGTGTGTTGCACGTAGATGACTTAGCACGTAAATATTATAAGTTTTACATCAAAGTTTTGTTTTTTTGAAATAAGAAAAATAATAATACAATAAATAAATTTTAATATGCAATGTATTGTATAGATAATTACTTACATTAGTTAATGATTAAACTAAATTAAAAATTACTGTATTCTATATAATTGTTGCTAATTTTTTCTCTGTTTCTTAAATGAACATAATTAATTAATTATATACGTTATATGGCCGAACACTTTGTTTTCACCGTGATAACTAAATATTTATAGTCATCAATTATCAAAGCTAACTACAACACGATATTTGTGATTTATAGATCACGATGATACAATTTAATTATGACCAATGAAATAAAAGCTCTAGATTTTAATATAGCTAAAATTATAAATTTTGTTAAGATGAATTTACTTTAATAAAGATTTCGGTATTCATAAAAATAATAAATAGATAATAATTAGCTAAAATTTATTAATTAAGGAAAGCTTATTTTGAAAAGAATTTCAATGTTAATAACAAATAAAAATAGTTAATATTTAATTTAATAAAAAATATGAATTAAGGAAAGCTTTTTTTAATAATAACTTTAATTAATGTTAACAATGAAATAAATAAAAATGAATCAATAATTTAATTTAATAAAAAATCATCAATGAAGGATAAAATAGTTATATATGTGGCGGTCCACTATTTACATTTTTCAAATTTGTATTTTTATATACACTAATGAATGAGATTTAAAAATCAAATCCTAACTATTTTCTTTTACCTCATCAGACGTAACAAAAAAAAAAAAGAAGAGTAGATAAAACTAGTCAAAGTCGATGCACGTGACCATCATATAAAGAGACAAAAAGGTTTTAAAAAATAGCGAAATACCTAAACATATAGTCATACTAGGTTAAATCCAACATATTATTCAGTAAAAGTAGGAATTTTTAGAGCTAGAAATTTTTATGTTTTTTTTTTGTAATTATCTAATTTCTTGAGGTTTTTTATTACTTTTTAGCTCTTTATTGTGTTTTGTTGTCATTTTTATTTTTTTTGGATTTTTAATCATTCTTGTCTTTCAATAAATATATATATATATATATATATACATAGTAATTAGCGATTACTATATATACTGAAAAAAAAAAAAAAAAGGAAAAGAAAAGCTAGGATGGTCCCCCAATGAACAAGGCAGGTAAAGTCTCATAATGATTTTGAGATAGACGGATATCTACAAAGAGCGGAGTCTCATTTGCTGCTCGTTAGAATGTCGCAACCTATGAAAGCTCTGCCTGTATATGTCCCATGCCTTGTTAATTTCTTTTCTATTTCTGAATTCTAAATTCTAAATTTAATAACTCTTCCCTACTCTATTAAATTTATACCTTCCTCCTCTCAAAAAATTAATACTATCTACACTTTTGCATGGTTAGTGAAGAACATACAATTATTATGATGATCAAATAATAATAACACCAATATCTTGTTATGCACTGCTTTGATTATCAATCTATGCCTTACTCCTTTTTTCTTTTGGTGGGTCTTTTTGATCCCTATGTTGGTTTTGTGGGCAAGAAGGAGTGCATTTCCATCCTATGTTGTTTTTGGTTTGAATAGCAATCCAGGCACGGAAAAAACTATGAAGGAAGAAAATCAGTTAAAGGATATTGTGGGCTAAGGTCGACCTTGATAGTGACTTCCGGGGCCTTGTGCACATGAGCAGCTGGATCAATTCTGAGAGAAAACTTCCCCATTGATGAATACTAGTGAAGGTTAAAAGGGCAGTGAGGACTTTGAGAAAAGCAATGGTGACCATGGTTTTTGGTTGGCAAGAGAGGAGATCCAATTCAACCACACAGGTGGATCGATGGGGTACTCATAAATGATATGGGCCATATCACCCTTTGCTTCCCTTTTGGACTGATTGTGAGAGTCAAGAACTCCCCATCATTTTCATGGATGATTGAAACCAAGGTAGTAAAACTTAAGAAATACCAAATAAATTTAGGATATTTATGGCCATCAATATTTTTAAATATATTCAGCCGTATGATCAGTTATCACAATAATTAGTCTGCACGAAAGAAGTGAATCCGATGAGAAAATAGCTCCATGTCAGAGGATAATATACAAGTTACATAAATACAAGAGAATCTACTCCTTACTTTAATCAAAGCTAGCCAATTACATATAAGAGTTGATGGAAAACATCAATGCATCTTTTCTTTGTTCATGGGGGTCAATCAATCATTGATGAACAAGGTCTAGCTGCTCATAAGTAAGCAAGGAAATCAACTCGGACTTGGGAGGCCTTTCCAGGATCTTATTGCATATGTCACCAAATATGCATGGAGTGCTTAATATATTTTAGTAAAATTTTTTCCATATCTTAGGTGTGCCCTTACTCTATATATCTTAGATTGTTTTGAGTTGGACATGGAAATTAACTTGTCTCGTAACAAATACACAAGACATACGTGACCGCCACAACACCTAACAGCTCTAATAATCAAAGGACAAAAAAAAATGATAGAACCTTGTGAGGTCTATATCCTTTTTTTTTCCTTTTTCTTTTTAGGTTCCTTCAGATCCAGAAAAATTAAATTATATATCCAAAGATACAAGGCAAAGGAAGTTTCTCCTTATCTTTCCAAGCTTTGACTTTTCATTGCACTTTCTTTCTATGTCCCTCTCACTACTTCAATCTATTGGGATTGTCGCTTGATTTATGCTTAAGCTTCGTGGGTTTGTCACCTTGTTTTGATCTTTTCAAGCTCATCTATTTGCAAAATGGCGATGAACACAACGATATTCAACAGGGAAAACTACATTTCCTCATTATTATTATAGAGATCGATGAAACCTGGAAGCATGGCAAAGAAGAAAGCAGGAACAAAGTTGTACATGTTGCACTAAGCTTATTATTGCCCTTGCCATTTGCTTGCAGTTGTTTTGGCATAGACATGATTTTCTTTAGGAGCTGTTAATGGATGACAAGAACCCAAAGTCAAGTTCTGGGAGATTTCGGAATTGGTTCACGAGGAAGCACAAGCAACCTGATCCTTACCATTTGGATGACCGTTCAGGTTAAGCTTTCTTAATTTCTACTTTTTCACCCATAATTGGTTTTGCTTCTTTTCCTGTAAGCTTCTATATGTTTTTGGTTTTGACTGGTGAATTTTTGTTGCAGATGGAGGTGAAGATGAAGGGGATGATTTTATGGAGGATGTTTACGTTTGTTCGTTTGAGATGGATCCATGCACTTCAACCAATGAGTTAAGGTGAGTGTTCCAGGCTTAAATGGTTAAGGAAAAAGGGTGAAGATGTTAACCACTTTATCATGTTTCAGAATTTTTGTGGGAACTTGGAATGTTGCTGGAAGATCTCCTGTAGGCAGTTTAGCAGTTGATTTAGATGAGTGGCTAAAACCCCAGGATGCTGCTGATATCTATGTCCTCGGGTATGGAATAGTTCATGTAATGCTTATATATAATCAAAAGAAAGTGTAAAACATTGGAACCCTTCAAACTGCAGATTTCAAGAGATTGTACCGTTGAAAACTCGAACCGTGATCGGAGCCGAGGATCCGACTGAAGCAACAAATTGGAACATGCTAATAGGGAAAACGCTTAACGAAAACTTTGGTTGCCCTTGGTTGACACCCATGCTAAATCCAATCCCAAGTGACAACTACCATTATGTGAAAATTCCTGCTTCCGAAAGAAGAGCAAGTTTTAGTGGCGTAAGTGATGCTACTCGAATGAGAGGGATCAGGTCAAGAACTCCACGTCAGCAGCCGACCTTGGCCGGGGTCGGGGGAAGCAAGTACAAGCTAATGGCAAGCAAGAAGATGGTGGGAGTTTTTATAAGCGTATGGATGAAGAAGGAATTGCTCAGGAAATACTGTGTTTCAAACGTGAAGGTCAGTTCAGTGGCTTGTGGAATCATGGGCTATCTGGGAAATAAAGGTTCAGTTTCAGTTAGCATGTCAATCGAAGGAACCAGCTTTTGCTTTATTGCTGCTCACTTGGCTTCCGGGGAGAAGACAGGTGATGAGCGTCGAAGGAATTACCAGGTCTCCGAGATTTTTAGGCGAACTTCTTTTCCTCGGTCAGCCAAAGATGATGACAATCCTCACCCTCTCACCATCTTAGGGCATGAGTGAGTAATTCTTCCTTCTTCATTGTTCAAACAAACAACAGATTTGACCTATGGAGGAATGATATAGCAATTAGTAATCTAAATCTCTATAATCAGTTTAAAGTTCTAGAATACAAAACTATTCTGAGGCTCCGTTTGGTAACCGGGGGAAAATTCTTTTTTACAGATAGCAATAATCCAACTTTTTACCTCATTTAACAACCTTCAGTCTAACAAATTTCTACTACTAAATGGTCCTATAGCTATCAGTTTCTGAATTTCAAGGAGACTTCAGTTAGCATTTAATTTTTGACATGTTAAAATTTTATTAATGGTCCACACTTTTTTTGCATCTAGTTTGTTTTCAGCAAAACTTTGTAAGTTTCTAAAAGGTTTTTACATTACACCTTTACAAAGTGATATGAAGTTTATGCTTATTAGTTGAACAGAAAATCCAAATTCATGAAATAAATTTTATCATTTTGTGGAGCAGTCGAATATTCTGGTTCGGCGATCTCAACTATAGGTTAGACTTGGGGGACAATTCAGCTAGGAATCTGATAAAGAAGCAAGACTGGAAAGCACTGCAGGAATTTGATCAGCTTCGAAGGGAACAAGAAGATGGAGGCGTGTTTCAAGGTTGGAGAGAGGGGAACATCGAATTTGCACCAACATATAAGTATTCTTCATCAAATTGCAATCGATATTCAGGTGGCCTTCCCAACAGATCAGGAGAAAAACAAAGGACTCCAGCATGGTATTGTGCAGTCAATAACGTTTACAGAATCAAATTCTTATTGTTAAAATAGGCAATTAGGGCGTAGCCACTATATGTAAGGCTTGAATTTATGACAAACTTATTACCATGATGCATGTCTGGTCGCAGGTGTGATAGAATTCTGTGGTATGGTAAAGGAGTGAAACTTTTATCCTACTTTCGCAGTGAGAGTAAGTTTTCTGATCATCGGCCAGTCTCTGCCCTATTCTCAACACAGATAGAAGTCATGAAGTCTGCTAATCCAAGATTTGTTGACAAGGACACCATTGTTCCTAACATTATGCCCCCAGAACAAATTGTAAGTTCTCTCGTACTTACTCTAGGCTGTACCACTATAGCACATTGGCCTTATCACTGCAGAGATAACTTTAGCATGTTTTTCCTACGTATAATACTGGTATTTATAAAAGTACAGTTGAGCAAGTTTTGAGCTAAGTTTGTGAATGTGAAGTATTGTACATCATCATGGCATGATCATATTTTCATCACAGGGGACAAGCAGAAATGATGAAGAGGGCAAATCTACATTGCTATCGTTGATTGTAAAGGATACAGAAGCATCTTCAACACACATGCAAAAACTGTAGATAAACCTTATGAGAGTGGGTTCAGCTGGCCTTCAGCTAATAATTATCACTGCAGGCCGGCTTTGAGGAGGCACAATTATTTCATAATCTTCTTTCTTTTTTTTTTTGGGACAAGGTTAATGACTTGGTTATGAGTTAGATCCACATGCGAAAACTAGTGTTTATAATTCAATAAATGTAAGTAGAATCGATCAAGAATTGAACATTGATTGAGAACTGAGATACATGAAACCTCTTATTCAGTATGATAAGAGATTTTTAAAAGAGAAGAACATTGGCATTTTTCTATTTAAATGTTGTCAACAAGAAGCAGAAATGGATATTTATAAAATTTTGGCATGTAAAAACACTTCAAACTATGGGCAAATTGTTTCTTACCTTCTGCACTGAATAGGAGGTACTATGTCTTTATCCCTTATTTTGACTTCAGGGCGCCAATTGTGGCCATACTATATAATCAAGTTCCATTATTGTATAGTTCCAAAAGTTCTCGTTCAAGTTTTATTTGATAACATCAACACCGTGGGTGAAACGTCAGCATGTAAAAGACTTACAACAGATCAGTTTGCCTCACTTTCCTGAAGAACTTTAGCCAAGGTCTCCACATTTTCCAGAAGGCAACTGGGACATATACATCTCTTCTGTAACTCCTCACCAAGGAAAGCACATATCTTTTCCAGTTCAGAAGTCTGCTTATTTCCAGTCAAGGAGACATTTAACAGCTACTAGTTTTCATCACAAAAGATGGTAACTGGAGCAGCACCTCCAAGAAAAAAAAGCAGAGATCATAAAAGCCAGCGCAAATATTCAAATCTATATGTTTTTGCCTAACCTGGCCTGTATTCAGATAAATATATTTTCCAGAAACGAAATGATCCAAAGTATAAATATCTTTTTCATAACTAAGGCTTCGAGAAAATATAATTCAATAAAAGATTTAAACTTCTATTGGTTATTAGCTTCCAATATTTTTTTCTTTCATCCCTTTTTCTCGATAACCAAGTAGAAAATTAACCAGTGAAGAAAACAGCTTGTATTTAAACCCATAAACCAAATTTCTGCTTAGATGGGTTAGTCACATGCAGAGAAATGCTCTGAGATAATTATTGTATGATTTATTAGCATAACATGCCCAAGATATTATCTCTTTCACATCAGACTTCTTTCTGATCAAGACTTTATGCTTAATTAGTGACGCTTCAATATGTATTTCCAAATATAAATTTGATTAGGATATCTTGTCAACTCTTCTAATGCTTTTGCTTGTTGCATCAATGCCTCAATCAGACATGCCTTCCTTTCAATGTCAACCAACTCCAGTTGAACCTGCATGATTCTTGAACCCCTTGATCACTCTTGGATTATTTTCTAGTAAAACTTTTGACAGGTATCTTTCCAACTCACGCTCTCACAGTGGAAGGGAAGAAATTTATAGAAGAATGAACACTCAAGTAATTTCAGCAACTAAGTTAAACACATTTTGACAATGCATCTTATTAGTAATATTTCTAATGTTTCTAGTGCACAGAAAACTAGTTACCTGCTTTTGGATGTTCTGTTCTGCAAGGTATTCTTCCTGTTCTTTAGTTATTTGAGAAACAATATGGGCAAACTGATCCTCAACAGTTCTTGCACCAATTGCAGTAACTTCCTTCTTTACAAATATATGGCCTTGTTCTGAAGCAAAAGTAAACGTTCCTTTAGTTTTTTATAACATGAAAAGAGAGGACAGGGAAAAAAGGAGGAGGTCAGAAGTTGGAGAGATCAGTTACAATTTGAGACTCACTACTTGTTTTTTGGTTTGTAACATAATTCTGCAATCAGACCTTGCGGTTATTTTTTTCACAAGATAAATGTCTTGTCTCCAACATTGCTACTCTGTTCTTAATGAATTGCCAAGATGAGCAATCTATATGAAGCATTTATTTTTCGACATAGCTGTCAAGACTAAATTTTTGGCTTAAGCTTATTTGTGATAAACTATTACTAGAAAATAATCTTTTGGGCATCAAAATAGTTGAAGCAATTTGAAGCATAAAGATGTAGATTTATGTAACTAACATAAAAAGCTCATGAGTCATAAAGGGGTGATCAAAATGTTCTATTAGAAGGAGTGCATTGTCATGAAGTCATACATTTTTCTATTTTAATTAAAAAAAGGGTGCAACAAGTCTGATGCCATTAACTAAGATCAGTACCAATGGAAAAAAATGAAAAAGGAGCATCTTTTAAGATAATCCAAACAATTGAAGGATACAAAACAGAATGAATTTAAAGGCCAAAAACCTGCTGTACTGCCAACAGTATACTGAAAATCAGAAGCTATTGTCTCTTGGAATTTCCTGAGTAACAAGTGATATTCAATAAATAAGTCATTTCCAAGGAGCAAGCAACAAGCGCACATGCCAAAATACATTAGAATCGCAGACTCGCAGCAAATCACAAATCATCAAATATTGTTGCAAAGAATGAACAATCTAATAATAATGATCCTTTTAAGTCCCCAAATAATATTTTTGCTATTAGGTTCCCCTGCCCTTGTTTTATAGCTTATCTTTACATACCAGATGCAATAATGACAACTATTTCATGAGGATACTGGCATTTACCTCAACTAATAGAGGCAATTAAAACAAAAATTACATACTGGTCATTGGTAAGATATACATTCAATAATGCAGATTTATATGAGAAAACAAAAAATATGATCATCCACTCATCAAACAGCTAGATCACAGCTATAGCATATCTATGAAGAGAAGAATATAATATGCTTATGCAAATGTTCAAATGATTTATGCACACCTTATCTTATCATTGAACTCAACCATTTCAGTAATAAACTCATCTCTGCATAAAATTGAACAAGACATAAAATCAGCGATGATTCTTCTTCTTCTTTTTAAGTATAATGAAAAGAAAATAGGTGATTTTTTTTACCTTAATGTTGCTTCTTTATTCTTCACATAATCCATGCAAAATTTTCAAATAAAAATTTAATGAGTACAAAAACAAAAATTAATCATAATTTAGACAATCACAAATCCTAACATTGAAGTCTTTAGTACCTTAAGCGCCTCTATTTCAGATCCAACTTTGAATATTTCATCTTGAATCAGAGCAATCCTGGCCTGCAAATAGTTTTAAAATTTTTTTTAAAAAAAATTTGAAACAAATTAGTGAAATCTTTAAAAATGAATCGAAATCTAACGAACCTCTACTGCTTGAATCAAAGCTTCGTTCAAAGCTAATTCAACTTCGAAGCCTTTAAGCTCTTGCTCAGTTGTTTCTTTCAAACGTTTCGCTTCGTTAAATTCCGAATTCGCTACTTCAAACTGTGATCGAAGCTCTTCGACTTGTTTCGTTAAGCTAGCCACTCTTCTCTCTGTACATGTCCTCTCCACTATAAAACTCTCGTTTACTTTGCAACGAAAATACAGAAAAAGAAGTGAAAAAAGCTTTGATTTGAATATTTTAATTTTGTTTCCATTTCTTTTCCTATATTTTCTTGGAAATCAAACAGAAATATATTCAGAAATAATTACCTCCTTGAGATTTCTCATAAGCGAAGTCACGGATTAGAGAAAGGAGATTTTTTGATGGATCAATTCCCGCCATTTTGCCTTTTAGTGCTGTTAGTTTTAAGAAATTTGAAAACAAAATGAAGAGCCTTTTCAAAAGTTTACATGGCAAGCAAATAACACTTAATTGAAAACAAGAGAGGGCCTAACGCGTGTCTCTTCGAGGCAGAATCGTGGGCTTGAGCTTAGGTCCAATATGGAAGGTTAATCAAGCTTGGGCCTAAGCCCGACACCCAGTGTAATGCTTTAGTGTGCATAAAAGATGCTCGTAGTATTATTGTAACTTTATTATAAACAACATTGTTATTATTATAAAAAGATAACAAATTTAATTAATGACTAAAAATCGAAGAAGAATGGGCTGCAAAAAATGGAAATGAGTATCGTAACACTACGATTTTATAAAAATAAATTTTCCAAGACTTAGTTTTAGGGAATTAAGGCTGTGTGGGGTCAAAAATTATTGATTTTGGATTAATCCGAATTGTGAAAAGCTGGTGCGTTGGCTAGTTTGAACAATAGCATTTGTCCATAATTAAGCATGCTGGACAAGCACAACACCAAAGTTGTATCCTCATCACACTCCTAACAAGCAAGCCTTTTCAGCAATCTCATTATATGCTGTGAAAGCATGCAGCTATGTTCTTTTTTTTAGTTATCAGGAAAAGAAAAAGAAAGAAAAACTAGTGTTGGAGGTGAAAATGGGATGAACTTGTTAGTCACATCCCCGGAAGGGTAGAAATCAAGTCCATGTGACCTGGTTTCTCTGTATTTTCAGAGATTATTTCACATCCCTGAATTGACAACTCAATCCACCCGGAACACCTGGGAACCCGACAGACGCCACTTGGGAGTAGCGTTTCTTGATTTTCTTTGGGTTGGGGCTAAATACTTTGTCTTGATCAAACTTTTTGCTCTTTGTGGAGAAATTAATGAAAGAAAATGATGGGAGATGGTGACTTGTGCTGTTGTGTGCAATACTACACTGTGCTGAGATTTTTTTTCTCTCTTTTTTCATCACTTTTCCATTCCATCAGCTCAGCTGCATTGATCATGGCATACCTCACTTGACATTTATCCGGCTTTTGATTAGCGAAAACAATGTGATTTTTGCATAATTGGCAGACCGTAAGGCATATAATATGGAGAAATCAAAGCCCTTTTTCCTGTTGGATCCTTTAACTAGCTAGTGATATCAACTAGGGTGTACTTGCATTCATCTATGAGTGTGGGTCAATCAATCTTTTTGTTTGCTTGAGAGCTAGTGAAAAAGATCCCCAAAAAAAAAAAAAAGTGAAACGAAAACTACAGGACATGAGAAAAATCTATATATATATATGCCATATTTTCAATGGGGAAGAATATTCATGATTCATTAGTGACAGTAGAAGCAAAAGTGAAGGCATTGCTTCCACTATTAAAAGTTCATTTGGATTTTAAAGATAACACATCGAATCCACCCACTTTATTGTGCTCAATGAGAACAACTTGCAGTTGCAGCTTTCAATCAGCCAACCTTTTCTCGTAAAAGTTTTTTGCATTACAAGTATAGACTATATGCTTAAATTGCGAATCGCTACCAACTCAATCAGCTCTTAGAAACGATTTCATATTCTTGAGAATATATAAAGAGATTTTCTGTTCCAATATTACGTGTTGAAAATTAACCGTCTTTGGCCTGCCCTAATTCCGAGCTGAGGCACCTACTATCATGGCACAGATTCAAAGTTTAGTGGGAGTAAACTACTGAAACTGTTTGGAAAACTAAGTATCTCTCTCTAAGCATTTGGAAGAAATACCATCTATACTCTTTTTGCAGAATTGATTTCATTCTAAGGCAGAACCACCAGGATCGTTGGTTGCATTATTTTCCCATATATGAGTCACCACTATTGATGCTTCACATAGGCCTAAGCCTAATGACAATTAGTCAAAAACTGTCTGGTATGATGTGAGGTTCTGATTGATGTAATTAATTGATGGTGGGTGGAACTGACATAGTTTCATGTATCCATCCAAATTCTCCAATTTCCTTGTATGAATTGATGGTTGATACTTCCTCTAATGGTGGTATGTATGACCTGATATTCTTATCCTTCATCATTAACCAATGCTGCAACCAACAATTTGAGTACATCAAAACAGGGCAAGCACACGCATATATAAACATGTATGAATGCATGTACTCAGTCATCGGAGTTATTGCTCAACATGACGGCATCCTAACCTAGTATGTGCTGCAATTCTAGGTCGCCGTAATCCCTCCTTGTTGATTGCTCTAAGTTGAGTGTATGATTGGTAGTAGCACCAAGTGTATGCATGGCCAACTCTTATTTGATGTTTGTAATAATTATCGACTTAAAATGGCAAAGTTTTGCATTTTTTTTTATCTTGAAAATTATAAACAGGTTGCAATGCTGCTGGATATTAAATATTACTATACACAGGAGAAATTGCAGCAAATGGCATCTATGACTTTGTGGACCTGTTTTAGCACTCCAAGCAAAGTTTTGCTGAATGCTGATCTCCCCCATCTCTCTTTGAGAAGAGTGAATGATGCTGCTTCAATGTAATTCAGTTAAAGTGCTGGTAGGGGTCCCTTCCTGCTGCCCAAAGAAAGGGACAAGACTAGACTTAGCCATTGAGAAGCATATCTAAAGCTCCACCACAGCTTTTTTCACATTCCGGATCCGTAAGAACAGCTCCCTTGGCTTTTGGCAGAATCTTTTCCCATTTATAGGAAACCAGCATTTTTCTTGATTTCAGAAATGAAATGCAGACCTTTCAAGATATCACTCACAACCACCATCTCTATTCCCCACCATCATCTCCACCACCACCATCAACAGTTTCCAAAACAACAAAAGAAGCTTTAACTTACAAATAGTACTTTCACATTTCTGTCCATAATTCACGCAGACAATTTGACCTTATCAGAACCTTTTTTTTCTTGGAGGAACATGCCCCAATGACCCACCAAATAATGGATTCTCTACTGGACTAAACCAAACCAAGATTCCCAAGTAAGCCCTAAGGTCCAATAAATATAAAATAAAAAGAAAGTTGGGCAGGTATTTATGCTATAATTTTATAAGTTTCATGAAATCACCCCTCATTCTCCAAAGGGAAAATACTAGCTTCGGCCTTTGAGAGTTTCAGGACTTTAAAGCACATTAGGAGGTGAATTTGATGAAGTGGTGTTGCTTTTGTCATTAGCATGCATCTGCCTATTGGGATTTCTGGCTAATACCAACTGAAATTCTGATAACTACTAAATCAATCATGACCGACTTATATGACAACCCAGAAGAAGATCAGGAAGGCTAGCTAATCAATCTGCTAATGATTTTTACAAAGAATGATGTTTTATTGATACATTTCCTTGATGCCATATGCCTTACAACTCAAAATGATCCTCCCTTTCTCCAACGAAAGAAATCTCAGATGCTTAAGTGTGCCGGTAAATCCAGCAAAAAAGAGAAATCTTCACTACATATTCAGGGAGCAGAAAATCCCCTCAAGTTGTTTCAACAAAGATTTCTGCTAGTTGAGCTTAGACAACAATAACAGGCAAACAGCTATACTCCATAAGGAGCTGTAATATTTGATTGAACGTTTCAAAATGTGTCATTGGGTTATTACATAAAAAATATTCTACATTTGATCATTAACGCAAAGACCTCAATTCTATAAAACAATCCTATCTTGTAAGTGCTGATTGTGTCATAAAAGCAACGAGCTTAGTATCTCAAATTGAGCATCTGTTCATAAATCTGTAGCAGCATGGGAGCAGCTATAGCCGATCTTGCTTGACTACATATTGCCCTGCCAATGATTTTTTTTTTAATTTATTTTCCTTGAGTTTTTCTTTCCTTTTCAATAACAGAACAACTATGAAAACTAGTTGGAGACATTTGTGATGTCCAAAGTAGCATAAAGGTGTTGCTAATAAGTATCTTCCTTTCCTAGTCAAGATCTTAAGTATATTGGAGGATTGATTGATTGTCTCAACTTTACCAAAATCATTTGATAGAGCTCTTAACCTCACTCCTGCTCTAGTAGCCCTGGAGTGCTTGGAGGGCTACTCTCGTGGCATATGCTCATTCATCAGTCTTTAAAAGTTTAAAGAGTGCAGCATCTTTGGTCAAAAGATATGATGAGTGTTGCCACTTGGACTTAGCTCAAGTGGTGAGGGAGTATATAGTATTCTAATTTCCAGCTCTAATTAAAAGAAAAAGAAAACAAACAGAAGAATTGCTACATTAGATAAAGTTTATGGCAGGTAACCAAGTGAAATCTACAACCTGCTGATATTATTAATCCACGGAAGATAAAATTCCTCGGCAATCTCCCAAGTTAAGACTAGCTACGTACCAAAAGTAAAAATTAAGCTCTTAATTGATTTGCATAATCAAGTTATTTTTGTTTCTAAGCTTCCCAATCAATTAAATATGAAATTAAAAAAAAAAACTATCATATATCTTTCTGGGTATGTTATGAGATCATGCCTTGTAGCACCCGTCATTGTTTTTAATAATTCTTGGTGTAACATTATTGGCATCAAGTCACATCCTTGACAACTACCCTATATGTATATGTCTCTATATTTTAAGCTGAACTCTATCTATATCATTCATTTAAGTCTGGACAACCAAGATTAACTCTTTAATTTTTGACATAACTCATTTTTTAAATCAATTGTTAATTAATGATTTCGTGTATATTCTTAACGTCAGGGCATACGTTAACCTAATTCTAGAATCAAAATGACTCTTTTAATTAGAGCTTTTGTATCTATATATAATCTCTATTTGTACATATAATCTTGTGTTATGTATATTGTTTAACATCTTCATTTGTAATGGGATTAAAGAGAGTGTCTTTACAAACCTTGGTAGGGTACTTAATTAAGACCAAAAATTAAAAATTTCCTTCATAGTATATATAATTCTATTCCCTACCAAATAGGAAAGATATCATTAATTGATTTAGATGATATAAAGATGAGGAAATTTTGGCAACCATTTCCATAAATCAGATTAATATTCGATGCGCATTAAATAAAAAAGGGAAAGAAAATAAGCATAATCTAAAAGTTTGCAGCACTAGCAAATCGGTTTAATTAGAGTGTTAATTAATGTAGACTAGTACTAAAAGGGAAAGAAGAATGAAATATATAAAAGAGAGAAATGAAAATATACAGAAGAGGCAAGGGACCGACCATGCATGACGCGCGACTAGACTTCGTAACCATAAAACTATTCTTAATTCGTAAATAAGCAGATATTCTTTAATTAAGCAAACTTTTAACATATCATAGTCTTTAACTGTTTATTTACTTTTTCGGGCATCCTTGTATCAAGTCTCGACTGTTTTTAAATATTTATTTATCAATAAAGTGATAAAGAGAAAAAAATTTATATATGATTTTAATTCATTGGTAAAAGGATCGATTTGAAGTGAAATTAAATTTCATATGATGTTAATTATTTATGAAGGTAATCATGACTCAAAGCATGTTTATTTTTGTGATGGGTGCGTTCCTCTTTAATTTAAAAAGAAAAAAATCTCAGAATTAATTATCGATTAGGTTCGTGCTTACATGATACATTTAACTATAGATGATAGGTTTTTCTTGTGGGAAACGTGATATAAAACTGCTGGTTGATAGTTTCTGCATAACTTGACGCGCATCCACTGAGCTATGAAAAATATTAATTTTATATTAGCTTTGTGATCGTATGCAAGTACGTAATTCTCTTCCCTAATTTTCTCCCAAATCTCAACTTGAGTGATCAAGGAAGGAAATATCCATTACTTTTTTCTTTTTGGTTTGGAAGAAAATTGAAACCTAGTTCAATTTGGTATATTCTTTTTTTTTTAAAGATTTTTTATAAAAAAAAATTTCAAAAAATATTATTTATAAATTAAGAAATAAAAGTCAACGAGGTATTAGATTATTGACATGTAAAGTTCTCCATTATATATACTAAAATTCAATCCAATCTTTAAGTGAATTGAACATTTATGAAAACGATAGAGTCAGCTCATAAATAACTACCCATTCCTTGCAGATCAGCATTGCACAATTTCCGTAGCCTTGATCTTAATTTTAATTAATATGCCACTACCATTTTCAATTTACGATGTTCTATTTTATATACTCCCCAGCCATTAATGTCATTAGTAAATTAAATCATCATGAAATCGAAAACAAGAAAAATCAATAAGGTACAACGCATAGGATGAAATTTTGAGGAACAAATTAATGTGATTGGTGACAAAGTAGGCCACGTCTCGAGTTATCTGAGGTAAGGGAAGACACCATGCATCGGCCCACAATCTCTTGCAGTTAGTGCTGATAAAGACAGAATCGACATAACAAATTATACATGAGAAGGAAAAGGAAAAAGATCTTTTGTTTGGGGGGTAGTGGTAATGGTAATGAACATGGGAGAAGAAGCACATGTCCATTTCAAGAGAAATAAAGGGACGGACAGGCACATGGTTTGCCACACCCATTAACTAGAATTGTAAAAAGCTTTGATAGCAGCTGCCATGGATTTCCATTGAACCTCAAATGAAGAAAAGAAGAAGAGAGAATTATGTGGAGAAAAGGTGTCTAGCTTTGGAAATCACCATTTTTAAAGGTTTGGATGTACTAATAGTGTAAAGAAATTATATACTATGCGTTATATCATTCAAAGGGTTTAAATTTATGTGATATCATTTGATGATTTAATTATATATAAAAATAAATTCTATCAGTGTATCGACTATAAATATTTAAAACAATAATTTGATCATAGTCGCTTTTTATTTTACTTTGATTATTTATGTATGACTTTAAAAGTGGAGCCGAATGTATGCATATGAGTGGATAGCATCGAATTAAAAAATAATTCATCACAAGCATAGATCTCTCCAATCTCTTGAGACGTCTTGACCAAAAATAAATAAAAAAAGAATTTCCTGAGACGTTTGCGTTCTTCTCAAGAAACTTGTACAGCTAGTCAATTGAAAGTTCAGTTTATACAAGTACAGGGCTATATTTCACAAGAGATAATGAGAAAAGTTATCTACAATAAGTGTTGTATAGGATACATACACAAGGAAGATAAGAATATCATTTACTAATTGAAATTCAAGTTCAATTGGCTCTCTTAAACAGATCTCAAGTTTAAATCTTCTTATATATGAGTTTTCTTGTATATTAGATAATTATATATTGATTTGTTTGTTTGTTTTATTAAATTGATTTCTTATATATATTCAATGTATTGAATATGAAATTTATTCAATTATTTAAACATGTAATTAATTTCATAAAAAAATATTCTGGTCTGCATTTTCTTAATTAAAACAAGAAAAATCCGATTTTATAAGTTGAAAATTAGAAATAGAATTTAGGGTAGATACGACTATCCATTTTCTTTTCAATTATTAAATGAGAAATTGGTCATGTTAGGTGGTAATTAAGTGGCAACAGCAGCATTAGTTGTTTTTGTGCTTCCCCGTTCACTTGTCGTCATTAATGACCACATCAGATGAAACAATTAAAGTCAACCTTTTCAGTAAAGTCTCTTGTGTAAATATCAGAGACCTGTCTAGATGTAACAAAATAGAAAACAACCTTACGATTTACCGACCTCTTTAGTACTAGTATTTTTTTTCCCCAACGAACTTAATTTTCCTGTGGTTTTCACTAGCATTGTACCCCACAAAGAACACCTATATATACAAGACGTTTCCCATGTCTGTTCCTTAGCCAAAAACATCTCCTTGGCACTTTGTTTCCTCTCACTTGCCTTAAGAGACAAGACTATTTTGGAGGCAAGCAAAGAGAAAAAAAAAAACAAAAAAACAAACCCCCTCTTAGAACAAAATAAAGCACCGAATCCCAAGCGCTTTGAGAATCTTGGCGTTGTTTTGTTCTCCAAGATGCGTCATGAGAAGCAGAAAACTGGTTCAGCCAAGAAGGTGAATGGGTCTATAAGGTCCATTTTCATGCATGCGGACGGTGTAGATATGTGGTTGATGACTCTTGGCTTCATCGGAGCCATTGGTGATGGTTTTAGCACACCTCTTGTTTTGCTTGTTACAAGCAAGTTGATGAACAATCTTGGTGATGCATCAGCTTTCACTGCAGACATGTTCACTCATAACATCCACAAGGTCTCTCTCTCTCTCTCTCTCTTTCTCTCTTTCCGTTTTTTTCTTGCTTCGCACAAACACACACATGCAAACGTGCTGACAGGCACGCCTACACAAGCAGAAGCTAACTGCATTTGGGTTTGTGGGTGGCAGAATTCGGTGGCTTTGTTGTATTTGGCTTGTGGGTCATGGCTTGCTTGTTTTCTAGGTGGGTTTTTATATTCAATGTTTTGTTTTCCAAGGACTAATTAAATGGAGGATATTAAAGATTTTATTTATATATTAAATATTTTCCAGAGGGATTCTGCTGGTCAAGAACAGGTGAGAGGCAAGCAACAAGAATGAGAGCCAGATATTTAAAAGCCATCTTAAGACAAGATGTGGGATACTTTGATTTGCATGTTACAAGCACGGCTGAAGTTATCACAAGTGTTTCAAATGATAGTCTAGTAATCCAAGATGTTCTTAGTGAAAAGGTTTTCGTAAAATTTTTGATGTAATTTCTTATTTAAAATAAGTATTACTTTTAAACAAAGCTAATGGCATGCATATTGATTTTATGCAGGTGCCAAATTTTCTGATGAATGTTGCAATATTTGTAGGGTGCTACATGGTAGCATTCATAATGCTATGGAGACTAGCAATTGTGGGATTTCCTTTTGCTGTTCTTTTAGTGATTCCCGGTCTTATGTATGGAAGGGGTTTGATAGGAATAGCTAGAAAGACCAGGGAGGAATACAATAAAGCTGGTACAATAGCAGAACAGGCAATCTCTTCTATAAGAACCGTTTATTCCTTTGTTGGTGAAAACAAGATCATTGCAGAATTCTCTGCAGCTTTACAAGGTTCTTTGAAGTTGGGGTTGAGGCAGGGTTTGGCTAAAGGTCTGGCAATTGGAAGCAATGGGGTGGTTTTTGCTACTTGGTCTTTCATGTCTTACTATGGCAGCAGGATGGTCATGTATCATGGTGCTCCAGGAGGGACAGTTTTCATTGTTGGTGCGGCCATTGCCATGGGAGGCCTGTAAATTCCTTTAAACTTTTGTACATTGAATTATTTTTTGGTTTATAAAAGAAGCAAATTCAAACATGTAACTTTTATTGCCTTTGCCGATCACCAGGTCATTGGGGGCTAGCTTGTCCAACCTGAAGTATTTCTCTGAAGCATGTTCAGCTGGAGAACGTATAATAGAAGTGATAAAAAGAGTCCCCAAGATTGATTCATACAATTTGGAGGGTGAAATCTTGGACAAAGTTTCAGGAGCAGTCGAATTCAGGCATGTTGAATTTGCTTATCCATCAAGGCCTGAAAGCATGATTTTCACAGATTTTTGCCTCGACATTCCAGCTGGAAAGACTGTGGCATTGGTGGGAGGTAGTGGCTCGGGGAAATCCACGGTAATAGCACTACTGCAAAGGTTTTATGACCCACTAGGGGGAGAGATACTCCTTGATGGGATTGCAATAGATAAGTTGCAGCTCAATTGGTTAAGGTCACAGATGGGTCTGGTGAGTCAGGAGCCAGCACTTTTTGCTACTACCATAAAGGAGAACATACTTTTTGGCAAGGAAGATGCTAGCATGGAAGAAGTTGTTGAAGCTGCCAAAGCCTCAAATGCCCACAATTTTATATGCCAATTACCACAGGGTTATGATACTCAGGTTAGCCCTTGTCTTTTAGCATGACACACCAGCAAACCTTTAACATCCACAAAAACAAAAGTATATCTCAGCATCATTATTTCCATGCTTAAATTAACCAAAAAGGCACATCTGAACATTGAAATTTCAAACAACTAGTATTTGAAACATATGTCAATTTTGTTGCTATGATGAACGAAATTAAAACTTGTTAAATTTCAGTAAGAGTTTAGCTCATAAAATTCTGATCACCTTTCTCCCTCTTAAAAGAACATGAGCTGGACCAACGGCTCATGTTCCTACTTAAATTTGGGAGTAAAAAATAGCATCACCAGATATTTATGTTTTCAATATGTGAATCATATATGATAGCCTTGTAAATTCTTCAAAGTAATGATAGGGATGAGCGTATTCAAGTCACAATGCCTCGCCCTGTGTTTTACTATTCAGTTATATTGTATTTTATTCTTGTCATGTTGATTGAACAGTAATTTGGTCCCCCATCGAACCTAGCCCTTCTCTACTAGTTGCAATTTCTTCCCCACTCCTTAAAATGAGCACCTATGTTACTTTCTTCTAACAAATAATTTGTCAACGAATTCTTTTGCATCTAGTGCATACCATTTTTCAAGAACATAATAAAAGTTCTGGATCTTCCTTTACGAGTTCCTATCATCATTTCTTTTGTTATACCATATTAAGAAAGAGTTGAAGCAGAGAATTGTATTCATTAGAGAAATAAACAAATTCTTATCTTGTCCATAAGTTACTTAGCTAATACTCAAATGTTTAAACCAATGTTTTGAATTATTTGAACTTGCTAAATAGTACAAATTTCTTCAACAGGTTGGTGAAAGAGGGGTCCAAATGTCAGGTGGACAAAAGCAAAGAATTGCTATAGCAAGAGCAATAATAAAAGCACCCCAAATCCTTCTCCTAGATGAGGCAACAAGTGCACTAGACGCAGAATCTGAACGAGTTGTACAAGAAGCAATAGACCAGGCTGCCATTGGCCGTACCTCCATAATAATTGCCCACCGCCTCTCCACCATTCGTAATGCTGACCTTATAGCGGTTGTCCAAAATGGCCAAGTTTTGGAAACTGGATCACATGATGCGTTGATCGAAAATGAAAATGGTCACTATACTTCATTGGTCCATCTTCAGCAAACAGAGAAAGAAAGGTTCCCCGAAGAAGTTAACTCAAATTCATCTACTTATGCTTCATCTTTAATATCAAATGTGGACATTAACAGCACAAGTAGTCGTAGACTTTCATTGGTTAGTCGGTCTAGTTCTGCCAATTCATTTATTCAAAACCGTGTTTCACTAGCTAGAGAATCTGCAGTGGAAAACCAAAAATTGCCAATGCCATCTTTCAGAAGGTTGTTGGCATTAAACTTACCAGAATGGAGACAAGCGATATTGGGGTGTTTAAGTGCAATCCTATTTGGTGCAGTTCAACCTGTTTATGCATTCTCACTAGGATCTATGGTATCAGTGTATTTTTTGACTGATCATGATGAGATTAAGGAGAAGACTAAGATTTATGCCTTATGCTTTCTCGGGTTGTCGGTGTTTTCGTTGCTGATAAATGTTGGTCAACATTATAATTTTGCATACATGGGAGAGTACTTGACAAAGAGGATCAGAGAGAGGATGCTTTCAAAGATACTCACATTTGAGGTTGGCTGGTATGATCAAGATGAGAATTCAAGTGGTGCTATCTGCTCTAGACTTGCTAAGGATGCCAATGTGGTATGTACCTTCTTATAATTCTAATTTGCTAAAAGGAAAATCTTGCTTATCCAATTGGAATAATCAGCATTAGTATGTCACCCCTAGTTGTAAAGTGAGAAGAGATGAAAAGTTTATGCATTTTTTTTTAATATCCAAGTCTTCTTTATTAAATAATTAGTATCTGCTAAGCTCTGATTACATAGAGTTTTCCATCTTGTGTTAATGATTTTGGAAGATCAATAATTTATGATTATCATATATGGATTTAAGAGACAATAAGCCGGTAATCTAATCCGAACTAGATTGTGGTTGTTGGCCTTGAATGCTTAATAGTTTTCTTTTTGTTTCGGCAGGTGAGATCTTTGGTGGGTGACAGGATGGCCCTAATCGTGCAAACCATTTCAGCAGTAACTATAGCTTGCACCATGGGCCTGGTCATAGCTTGGAGGCTTGCGCTTGTCATGATAGCAGTCCAACCCATTATCATCGTTTGTTTCTACACCAGACGTGTCTTACTTAAAAGCATGTCCCAAAAGGCTATCAAAGCCCAAGATGAAAGTAGCAAGCTGGCTGCTGAGGCAGTTTCCAACCTCCGAACCATCACTGCCTTCTCATCCCAACATAGAATCTTGAAAATGCTCGACAAGGCCCAAGAAGGCCCAAGAAGAGAGAGCATTCGTCAATCATGGTTTGCCGGTATTGGACTTGGCACATCTCAGAGCCTGACAACATGCACTTGGGCCTTAGACTTTTGGTATGGTGGCAAACTTATCTCTCATGGCTACATCACTGCAAAGGCTTTGTTTGAGACCTTCATGATCTTAGTAAGCACAGGTCGTGTAATAGCCGACGCGGGAAGCATGACAACTGACCTTGCCAAGGGCTCAGATGCAGTTGGATCAGTCTTCACTGTATTGGATCGATACACAAATATTGAGCCTGAAGACCCTGAAAGTTACAAGCCCGAAAAGATAATAGGCCATGTGGAACTTCGTGACATAGACTTTGCATACCCGGCTCGGCCCGATGTTGTGATCTTTAGAGGCTTCTCACTCAATATTGAAGCAAGTAAGTCAACTGCATTAGTTGGACAAAGTGGGTCTGGTAAATCAACAATCATTGGATTAATTGAGAGATTTTATGACCCTCTCGAAGGTATAGTGAAAGTTGATGGTAGAGATATACGATCATATCACCTTAAGTCACTAAGGAAACACATTGCACTTGTGAGCCAAGAGCCCACATTATTTGGTGGCACCATCAGAGAAAACATTGCATATGGAGCGTCTGATAAGATGGATGAATCAGAAATTGTGGAGGCTGCTAAAGCAGCCAATGCCCATGACTTCATTTCAGGGTTAAAAGATGGGTATGAGACATGGTGTGGAGATAAGGGAGTGCAGCTATCTGGGGGCCAAAAACAACGCATTGCAATTGCTAGGGCCATATTGAAAAATCCAGCAATTTTGCTTTTAGATGAGGCTACCAATGCACTTGATAGCCAATCAGAGAAAGCTGTGCAAGATGCACTCGAGAGAGTGATGGTGGGTAGGACTAGTGTGGTTGTGGCTCATAGGTTAAGCACCATTCAAAACTGTGACCAAATTGCTGTGTTGGATAGAGGCAAGGTGGTGGAGAAAGGGACCCATCAATCTTTGTTGGCCAAGGGACCCATAGGTGCTTACTTCTCATTGGTTAGCCTCCAAAGGAGACCTTACAACTCAACTCACACAATCAACTAAACTACTTACCTTTAGATCTTAGATTAGGCTTTTTTCTAGATGCCATCTAAATTTGATGGTGAAAGGCCTAAACTTATTTACAATACTCTTTTCCAAGTTTTCCTTTTACTTCCCTTTTGTCCATCCACTTTCAGTAAAGATGTTGAAAGGGATATGGTAACCTTTCTATAATATGAGCTTTTCATTTTTCCAACAATAATAATAAATGCTTACTTTTATGTGTAAATGTATAAAGCAAAACCAGAGAAGTGAGATATTAGCATGCTTTGCCAATAAATGGTACCATTGATCATATATTCCCTCTTCGATTAAGCATCTACATCTCTTTGTTACTATTTTATTCTAGTTTTCTAATGCAAGTAAAATAAAAATTTTAAAAGTAGTAAGCTTTTGTTATAAAAGCCCTAAAACTAAATAACAGAAGCAAATTTATGATATGTAGAAACTTAAAATAAACAAGAAGCAAACTAGAACAATAGCTCATGAAACCTACAAATTATAGATATACTCATCACATAGTAATACAAGGACCATAAAAGAACAATAGCATAATAATGCCCTCGTAGTCTACACCATACAAAGAACATATCAGTAAGAACCACCTTGAATTTAGCAAGGAATCCACCAAGGTGTTTGCTTTCTAGAGAGTGTGAACGAAATCAACAGCCCCAATGAGTTTGCCAAGATTATCAATTTCGTTAAAGATATTTCACTTATCCCATAACTATTATGATCTAATCTTGAGCCATGACTAGTGCAAGGATCTACATGGTTAGGACCTACTAGACCTAAACAAGCTTAAATCCGACTCATCCATTACGATCATTAACCAAAGTATGAGAGACGCATCTCACATATATAAATATATATATTAAACTGAAATATTTTGTAAACAACATTCATCATCTTCAAAACACTCCATAATGATTGTACATAATTAACTCTATAATTCATGAATACACAATTTAATCAACAACCCTTGCCTTTGCCATACCTTGGCAAAACATAAAGATTATCAATATTTACAAACCAATTGTTATAGACTCGACTAGTGGAGTAACATGGGAGGATAACCATAATCAATTGAGGGCCTCGACGATCACCTACCAAAGTGATGAGAGTGATGGCTCTCCTAAGATGTTAACCAAAGATTTACTGATCTGAAAACAAAATAGAAATGGAGAAGATGAACAAACTAAATAGAAAAGTGTTTTACAAAATAAATTTGATCAAATATGTACTTTTGTCTCAAAGCCAAATGATTCATCCACATATGAATTCAAGCTTTTTAATTAATATCCTTAAGACTAACAAAACCTCTCAAGTATCAAGGAGGATGTAACTAATCATAATCAAGCCTAAACCCCCTTAAATAGGATAAAAATATCAAGTCTACGGTCAAGATATAGTTGCCTTTACCAAAGGTAAACCCCAGCTCAATCAAACATCAACTATGCCCTAAGGTCCAAAAATAAAAAATAAAAGGAAAGGTGGGTAGGCATTTACGATATAATTCTAGAAGTTTCATGAAATCATCCATCATTCTCTAAAGGGAAAGTATTAGCTTTTTTCCTTATAGCAATTTCCCCTTCGTTCTTGGCCTTTGAGAGTTGCAGCCATTTTTAAGCGCATTAGGAGGTGAATTTAATGAAGTGGTATTGCTTTTGTCATTAGCATGCATCTACCTATTGGGATTTCTAGCTAATACCAACTGAAATTTTGATTGTTGGGAGTCGACCTCATGCTCAAATATGAATATAATTAATAAATTTAAATATAACGCAATAAAAAAATAAACTAGTATTTAATTAGAGAAATAGTCGAATCCTATAGAATCAATGTTTGTGTTTTCATGTAACTTTCAAATTAATAATGAACACTCATAAGTTTAAGAGTTACATACCTTGCTTTAGATATCGTAATCAAGAGCTAATTAAATCCAAAAAATTTGCTTCTTTACATTTAGGATTTGTCAAATCTTCAGCCACCCAAGTGTTTGGCCTCTAACAGTAATCCACATAGTGACTGAATAAGACCTTCTCAAAGATAGGATTTTATTTGTGCTAGCAAGTTTTGTTTCTAAAACAAAAAGACTAAAAGTTCTTGCTAAATCTTTTTTCCTTTGTCAGACAAAGAAACTATTTTTCTTTTTTTATTTTATGAAACAGCTGAAAAGTGGTTGGAGGGTTAAAGTTTTAGTTTGCTAACATAATATATTTATATAACCAAATTAGGTTGTAACCCTAAATACAACAGTTGTATTTGAATTCAATTAAGTTTCTATGAACTTAATTAATTTCCTACTTTATTTTGGTCTATTCTAATTAAGTTTAGCATAATTAATTATCCTTATTTAATCCCAATCATGTCACTTAATGTGTGTGACCCATTAGGCTTATAATATCTTGGCAATAAATATAAATCCTAATCAAACATCAATTTGATAATCGATTTATATTTATAGATCATGAACGACATCTAGCAATACATCATGACCACCTAAATGTTAGAAAGTCAATTAAAGAATTTGACAAAGCCCTTCAGTGATAAGCCTTTCAGTACAATACGATCTTTCATCAAATATCTCAGATATGTCATTAAGAATGGCTCGGTGTGTCAAGCCCAGATCTATTATATACTTGCCATGTCGTTCATGTACTTGATAGCATGTCTGCATACTTGGATGCCTCAAAAAATTGTTAAAAGTCGATATCGTACCTAGTGATACAATTAAGTCGATTAAAACCTTGAACTAGTCCAAATAGAGACTTTAGGATGTATTTGAGAGTTATTGAACCTTAGAATGTCTTAAAATGGTGATTCGGAGTTCAAGGATTAATTTGGAATCCAATCAAGAATTTTTATAACGTAGGGGTAAAATGGTCATTTTGCCATTCGAAGGCAAAAATTGGAATGTTGGACGAGATTTTTGACCAAGTTTGACTATTTGGAGCATAATTTGAATTTGAGAAGTGAAAAATTCCAATTTCAACATTTTTTTGAGCATAAGGGCAAATCGGTCATTTCACATGTCCATGAGGACGTAATTGGAATTTTTGAAATTTTACACCACCGTGACACTTGTCAAGCCCATGAATTTTACCTATTATCATTTTTTTACTTTGGATAATTAAGGTATTATATGTGGTGATAAGAAAATGCTTAATAGTTAAGTTTTAACCATGAACCATTCACACGTTGACACGTGTCAAGCTTGAATTCTTTTTTAATTTTCTTTATAAACCAACATAAACCTCTCCCAATTCTTCTTTCATTGTCGTGCAAGCCAAAGAAAAGGGGGGAAAGAATAGAAACAACCCTTGAGGAAGAAAATTCAAGAGAAATTCATCGATTACCAAAAAACGAAATGATCTGAGGTAAGATTTCACGATTTTAGCTTAAGATTCACCTCTCCCATACTTTCTTTTTCATTTTCTATGGTTGAAACCCAAACTTTCATGAAGGAAGTCATGTTGGCCGAATCAAGGGGGGGAGGTTTTGATGATGGTTTTTGTTAGATTTCATGTTATCTAGGTGTTTTTAGTTGTTTTGTGATATTCGGTATGAAAAACAAGCAAGAAAACCACATGTTCTTCACTAAACCCTCCTTGGCCGAATTTAATAGGGGATATATTGATGATGAATTTTGTTATATTTTATATTATTTAGCTCGTATTTGATAATTTATGGTGTCGGATATCGACAATGGTTATCGAAAAGTATAGTGCCTTTAGTAAACGACTTGAACGACAACGAGAAAATCAAGGTAAATGGACTTGAATTTGATTTCTAATGATATATACGAACTTATTGGACTGTGTTGACACTGATTAGCACGTTAGTTCGGAATTGGAATAAGTTTCAGATGTGATCATTTAAGTCACAATCAAGTTCATTGAGGTACTTTGGGTGTATTTGAAGTATCGAAAGTGCAATGAATCTATTTGGAGTTGAATCGGATGTTTTGGCAAATTAAACAGTGTATAGTGCGAGTTAGGTTGAATACCATTTCAATCCAATAACAATTGAACCTACGTAGAACACCATCTTTAAGTGATTATTCGAATATTTCTCATTCAATTTCATGCATTCATATAGAGCCTATAATAGTTTTATAACAGTTTGGCACAAGTGTATTGAATTACTTGTTGTGTATTAGGTATAGGTGGTGAGCCCTCTAGTAAGAGTAAGGATATCGTACCCAAGGACCAAGAGTAGGAGTACTTCCGTTATTGTGAGTAATCAGACTATCATCTTAACTATCTAAAGTAGTTTATACTCGTTTTTATAATTTTAAAGAATAATGAACTTAAATTGTAAACTATTATGTTTTATAACTGAAGTGTTGGTTAAATGAAATGAGATTCATAATTTGGTTTGAAATTGAATCCTGGTTTTGAAAATTGAGTAAGTGGAGACTATATACTTGTGTTATATATATGTTTTGACTATTGTTAGTTATGCCGACTGTCAAGCCCGGCTCTACAATATGTTTATTATGCCATTCCTACATAAGAATGCATGTTTGCTTACTTGGGTACTTTGAAAATCGTTAAGGACGGTATTGTACCAAATAGTACAATTAAGTTGAATTAAACCTCGAACTAGTTCAAATAGAGATTTTAAGATGAAATTGAGAATTTTAAAACCTCAGAATGACTTAAAATGGTGATTCGGAGTTCGAGGACCGATTTAGAGTCAAATTAGAATTTTCATGATTCAGGGGCAAAATGATCATTTTGCCACCTGAGGTTAAAATTGGAATGTTGGAAGAAGTTTTTGATCAAGATTGGCTATTTAGAACACAATTAGAGTTTGAGAAGTGAAAAATTTTAATTTCGGCATTTTTTCGAGCATAAGGGCAAAATAGTCATTTTGCCACCCTATGGGCAAAATTGTAATTTTACACCACCCAACACTTGTCCAGAACATGGATTTTACCCAATATTATCATGGATAATTGAGGAAATTTATATAGTGGAGAGAGATTGCTTAATGAGTAAGAATGACACATGGACCAATGGAATGGTGACATGTGTTAAATTCTCATCCATTTATTATTTTCCTTATAAATTAGAACAAAATCAGCCCATTTCTTTTCATATGGCCGGCCAAAGGAAGAACAAAGGAAGAAAAGAAGAACAAAAACCCTAGGTGGAAAAATTCAAGGAAACAAGTGACAAAAGGTAAGATTTTTCAATTCTAGCTTGTGATCTACCTTTCCTATGCATTATTTTTCATTTTCCATGGTTGAGAATCAAGTTTGCATGAGGATACCCTTGCTGGCCGGACATGGGGGGAGGAGTTTTGATGCTTGATTTGGT
>NW_017234719.1:185971-195854 GCF_000208745.1 Theobroma cacao
GAATTATTTGGAGTTAAATTGGACATATTGGCCAATTAATCGAGTGATAGATCGAATTAGGCCAATACCGTTTTATTTAGGTACACAATTGAATTTGTGTAGAGCACCGTGTTTAGATGATAATCCGAACAATTGCATTGCATCCCATTTCATACATTAGTATAAAGCCTGAATTGGTTTTATAACAATTTAGCACAAATGTAGTAAATGGCTTATTGTGCATTATGTCTAGGTGGTGAGCATTCTAGCAAAAGTAAAGAGATAATACCCGAGGATCAAGAATCGGAGTACTTAGAATTCGACTCCCGAAATAGTGAGTAACCTTACTATCGTCTTAATTATCTAAAGTGATTTTTATTTGATTTTGTGATTTTATGGAAAATGAGTTTAAATGGTAAATCTTTTATGTTTTATAAACAAAATGTGTTTAAATGAAATGATTTTATAAATTGTCTTGAAATTGAATGATGGCTTTGAAAATAGAGTAATTGGAGACCATTTGATGAATTGTGAATTTATGGTTCTAATTGATTGGCTTATGGCAATATTGGCATGAATGGTTGAATTGGTATTTGTATTGTAAATGTATAAACTGTTATTTGCCTTGATAAGCTGGATAATGATAAAATTACCATGTCATGCTGTTAAATTTTATTGGATTGGTGGGTTATTGATTAGTCGTTGTAGTGGATGGGTTTCCGTGGATCAGCCTATTAAAGAGACACGGTAACCCTATTGTATTCTTACCTCAGTCAGAAAGGTGTGTAGGGTAACTCCTGAGGTACACTTTTAGAGTTCACTTCACGCCAAACCACCACGTGAGGGTGAACTCAACCAATGCCAAAGAACGGCTATGTTTTTAAAATAAAAACATAATTTATGCGTACATAACTTTTTAACAGTCTTGGCGGACTTGGTTGGGATAGCCCTTGGCTAAGGTATCCCTGATAACTGAGTATGAGAATGATTTTGGCACGAGCCAAAGTTTTAAGAAATTCATAAGCCATGTTGATTACTCGATTTATATGAATTGATTTTATTTTGTTGAAATGAGTTGAAAGGTGATAAATTATAGTATGATGATCTATTTTAATCTGTCTCCATTTACTCAGCTTTAGATATTTTAGATGCTATTTGTTTACTCACTGGGATTATATAATCTCACCACCCTCATTTCCACCCATTTCAGGCTCAAGATAGTTGATAGATAGCTCACTTTGTTAAGGGCTACAGTTGGACTTGCATCCTCAAAAACTATAGGTTTGCCGCTTTTGATACTTCTAGTCGTTTGTGGGCCCACGTGTCATGGTAAATTAAATTTTATACTTTGGTTATCTGTATTACAGTATGTATGAATTTATTTAGCTTTTACGCTATAAAAATTATTTACCAATAACTCTATAAATATTGTTTTATAATGAAATATAATATTTTATTGAATATTTTTATTATATTCAAATAGTCATAATTTCATTTTAAATGAAGGTTTTAGACGTTTAAATTTATTTTTGATTATGAAATATGTGTTTTCCACTTGCATACTACATTTTTAGCTAGTTTCGAGATTTTTGAGGAAAAATGACCAAAATACCCCTGTGAGACAGAAATTATTTTTTTATTGATTTAAGTTGGAAATAGCTTAAAATCTTTTAGAACATGATATTTGGCAACGATTACTCATAGGGGAAATGAGAAACTGATATTAAAGCCTTGCGGGGTTTCGGTTGATATTTCGGGTAATGAGTGTCGATTGAGACACGTGGCGGTTGTCACTGGCTCGAGGGGAGTACCGCGTCGTGACACTGACCCTGCTTTGTAATAAATGTATCGGCATAATGGGATTTGTAATTGACATTGGTTTGAATTGATGGCTTATGACAATGTGATGGCATGAATGGCTGGATTTGTGTTTGTGTGGAATATATGAACTGTTTTGTTTTACCTTGATAGGCTGGGTAATATCATATTAGCCATGTCATACTGTCAAAATTTTTATTAATTTGGTGGGGAAATTGATTAGCTTACTGCAGTGGGCGGGTTTCTGTGGACTGGCCTATTAGAAAGGTATGGTAAACCCCGTCATATTTTAGCTTAGTATGAGAGGCGCGGAGGGTATCTCCTAAGGTAGTTTAGAGTTCACTTCACGTCGAACCACCACGTGAGGGTGAAACTCAGCCAACGCCAAGGAACAGTTGTGTTTTTAAACGTAAAAACATGTTTTACGTGTATATGTTATTTTAATAGCCTTGACGGACTCGGTTGGATGCCTTGCGCAAGGTGTCACCGAGTACAAGTTTTGGCACTAGCCAAGTTTTTAAGAGAGTCATGAGCCTTTTTTATTTTTTTTTATGAAATGTAACTGTTTTATATGGGTTGAAATGAGTTTTAATGTTATGAATCATATTATAATGAGATGTTTTAAATTGTCTCTATTTACTCGGCTTTAGATGTTATAGATGATCTTTGCTTACTCACTGAGTTTATAAAAACTCACCACCCTTCTTTCACCCATTTCAGGCTCAGGGCAGTCCGTAGACCTCCGATTTTGTTGAGGGTTTGCTTTTGGATTCGCACCCTTAGAAATCGTGGGTTTATAGTCGTGTTTATTTTTGTTATTTTGGGGCTCACATGTCATTGTAGAATATTTTTGTATACCTTGGCGCAATGTGCTATTATATATACGAATTTATTTTGTTATTACTTTTCATTAACTGTTTACATAGAATTTTATAAATATTGTTTTATATGAAAATGTAATATTTTATTTAATATTTTTATTTAGTTTAATTAGTTATAATTTCACTTTAAATGGATGATTTAGACACCTAAATTTATTTTTAGATATGAAATGTATATTTTTCATTTATATATTATATTTTTAGCAAGTTTCAAAATTTTTGAGTAAAATGACCAAAATACCCCTGTGCGGTAGAAATTACTTTTTGATTGTCTTTGATTTGAAAATAGTCTATGTTCCTTTAAATATGATATTTAGTAACTGCTACTCACAGGGGAGGCGGAGAACTAATGCTAGAGCCTTGAAAGGTTTCGGTTGACATTTCGGGTAAGGTATGTCTATCGGGACATCGCAGCAGTTGTCACGGGCTCAAAGAGAGTACCGGGTCATGACACGGTGTCTACTTATGACATTCTATTTTAGTTCTCATAATTCATGACTAACCTTATGAATTTTGGAAACTAACTTTCCTCAAATTCATCATGCTTTGGCCAAAAACTTTAAACAAGTTATTTAAGAATTGAGAACAAGTGAGATACATCCCTTCATATCACTTAGGGTGATGAATCTTCTCTTGACGACTCATTCACCTTCGCATGCCTCATGGCATACCCAAAAACACCTTGTTTAGGCATCTGGCAGCCTTCAGACCCATAAGGGTGAAATCAAAGTATGTCATTCCCCATGCAAGATAACCTGGTATCTCAAGTCCAAGGACTAGTTGTACGGCTATCACATGAGAACATTTTCCATAGACATTTAAGTGAAATACCAAATAGAGTTCTCATAGCGGGTCATGTTCAGTGAACTTGTTATTTAACAAGCACTTACATGTTATCCTCAAGTATCCCATACACTTCAATCAATGAGATCGATTGCTTGCTTACCAAGTAAGGAGGCTTAACGTGTACAAGTCTTTGAGCATTGTCAATGCCTTGTTTGGACAATGCAATGACCAGGAACAATTTTAGGAACATGACTTTGATGCAAAGTGATCTCATAATTGTAACAACTTTACAATTCTCTTACAAGGCCTTTATGTTCCATGGGCTTCATCCAAGTAGTACTTAATAACTCCTTATTATTGCACTAATATGAAGGAAAATCTCTATCACATATAGTTATGCAATTAACTATGCATTAAACGACAATATATATATTTCTTGACCAATGCAATTGGCTCAAAGGCATATACCAACACTGATAATTACTAAATCAATCATGACCGACTTATATGAGAACCCAAAAGAAGATCAAGAAGGCTAGCTAATCAATCTGCTAATGATTTTTACAAAGAATGACGTCTTATTGATACATTTCCTTGATGCCATATGCCTTGTAATTCAAAAGGATCCTCCCTTTCTCCAATGAAAGAAATCTCAGATGCTTAATTGTGCCGGTAAATCCAGCAAAAAAGAGAAATCTTCACTTCATATTTAGGGAGCAAAAAATCCCCTCAAGTTGTTTCAACAAAGATTTCTGCTAGTTGAGCTTAGACAACAATAACAGGCAAACAGCTATACTTCATAAGGAGCTGTAATATTTGATTGAACTTTTCAAAACGTGTCATTGGGTTATTACATAAAAAATATTCTACATTTGATCATTAGTGCAAAGACCTCAATTCTATAAAACAATCCTATCTTGTAAGTGCTGATTGTGTCATAAAAGCAACGAGCTTAATATCTCAAATTGAGCATCTGGTCATAAATCTGTAGCAGCATGGGAGTAGCTATATCTGATCTTGCATGACTACATAATGCCCTGCCAATGATTGTTTTTAATTTATTTTCCTTGAGTTTTTCTTTCCTTTTCAATAACAGAACAACTATGAAAACTAGTTGGAGACATTTGTGATGTCCAAAGTGGCATAAAGGTGTTGCTAATAATTATCTTCCTTTCCTAGTCAAGATCTTAAGTATATTGGAGAATTGATTGATTGTCTCAACTTTACCAAAATCATTTGATAGAGCTTCTAACCTCACTCCTTCTCTAGTAGCCCTGGAGTGCTTTGATAAAATTCCTCAGAAATCTCCCAAGTTTAATACTAGCTATGTACCAAAAGTAAAAATTAGATTAATAATTAAGCTCTTAATTGGTTCGCATAATCAAGTTATTTTTGTTTCTAAACTTCCCAATCAATTAAATATGAAATTTTAAAAAATTAAATACTATCATATATCTTTTCTGGGTATGTTATGAGGTCATGCCTCGTAGCAGCCGTCATTGTTTTTAACAATTCTTGGTGTAACATTATGGGCACCAAGTCATGTCCTTGATAACTACCCGATATGTATATGTCTCTACATTTTAAGCTGAACTCTATTTATATCATTCATTCAAGTCTAAACTTAATTATTGACATAACTCATTTTTTAAACCAATTGTTAATTAATGATAGTGTATATTCTTAACGTCAGGGCATACGTTAGTCTATCTAATTCTAGAATCAAAATGACTCTTTTAATAAGCGCTTTGTATCTATATATAATCTCGTGTTATGTATATTGTCTAACATCTCCATTTATAATGTAATGGGATCAAAAGGGGGGTCTTCACCAACCTTAGTAGAGTTTCCTTCATAGTATAGATAATTCTATTCCCTACCAAATAGGGTAGATATCACTAATTGATTATTTAGATGATATAAAGATAAGGAAATTTTAGCAACCATTTCCAATAATCAGATTAATATTCGATGTGCATTAAATAAAAAAGGGAAAGAAAATAAACATAACCTTAAAGTTTACATCACTAGCAAATCAGTTTAGTTAAGAGTGTTAATTAATGTAGACTAGTAGAAAAGGGAGAGAAGAATGGAAATAAAAGAGAAACGAAAATGTACAGTAGAGGCAAGGGACCGACCATGCATGACGCCTGACTAGACTTCGTAACCATAAAACTATTCTTAATTCATAAATCAGCAGATATTCTTTAATTAAGCAAACTTTTAACGCATGATCAACATATAATAGTCTTTAACTGTTTATATACTTTTTCGGGTATCATTAAATCAACTCTTGATTGTTTTTTAAATATTTATTTATCGATAAAGTGATAAAGAGAAAAAAATTTATATATCATTTTAACTCGTTGGTAAAAGAGTTGATTTGAAGCGAAATCAAATTTCATATGATGTTAATTATTTATGAAGATAATCTTGACTCAGAGCATGTTTTTTTTTTTTTTTTTTTGATATGGGTGGGTTCATGCATACATGATACATCTGCCTATGGATAACAAGTTTTTCTTGTGGGAAGCGTGAAACAAAACTGCTGGTTGACAGTTTCTGCATAATTTGGCTTGCATCCACTAACCTATGAAACATTTTAATTTTATATTAGCTTTGTGATCATATGCCAGTACGTAATTCTCGTCCCTAATTTTCTCTCAAATCTCAACTTGAGTGATCAAGGCAGGAAATATCCACTACTTTTTTCTTGGTTGGGAAGAAAATTGAAACCCAGTTCAATTTGGTGTATTCTTTTTCTCAAAAGGATTTTTTTCTTAAAAAAATATTTTAAAATTATTATATATCTCAACATTCTTGTCGATCTCACATTAATTTGATTGAATATTTTATTTATAAGTAAATTGACTTATCTGTAAATTGATAAATCACATTTAATATGATTCTAATCTTATTCCCATATGGATATTGTTCTTATTCAATATTATTGAGATTTTACTTTTGATTTTTTTGTAATGTCATCATAGCCGGATGATCAAAAGTGGTTTCATATTAAAGTTGCATTTTTTCATATTTATACCAACTATATTCACATACAAAGATTTGATCTTGTGGTTTTGAAGTTTTATAAATTAAGAAGTAAACGTCACCGAGGTATTAGATTTTTGACACGTAAAGTTCTCCGTTATATATAATAAAATTCAATCCAATCTTTAATTAAGTTGAACATCTATGACCACGATAGAGTCAGCTCACAAATAATTACCCATTCCTTGCATAAATTGTGGGTATTTATTTCAAGTGGTAATTTATCAGCATTGCACAATTTCCATAGCCTTGATATTAATTTTTAAGGGTAAATTACTCTTATCTCCTTAAGTTTTCAATATAGTTCACTTTTGATACATTAGTAGTGAAAATGGATAATCCACGCTGAAACCTCAAACGCAATGCTGTTAATAGATTTTGTTAAATGAACAAAATGCCCATTAGATAAAAAAACACAAAATTAATAGCCTTCCTGGCCTCACCAAAACTCTACCTTTGTTTTCTCTCTTCCTTCTCTTCTTCAATCTCTTTATTGTTAACTAGGAATGAAAAAAAACCGAAGTAGAAAAATTACTCAACCGAACCAAATGCGATTCGGATAAAACGGTTCAATCCGATTGGTTCATTGGGTCAATTAGTCCAAAACGTTTGGTTCAGTTGATTTACTTGGTCAGTTCTTGATTTTAAAATTTTTGGACAAAACTGACCAAAAAATTAAACTAATTTTTTATACATATTAATATATAATATATAATATTATTTTTAAATTTATATAAAATATAATATACATTTAATATTTTCAATTTTTAATTACTATTTACTAAGTTACATACCCCACCTTTCACTTCTTCATTTTTATTTTTTAACCACTCATCCTTTACTCTTTCTTTTTTCTCACCTAGTCACCTTTACACTTTACTCTTTCTTTATTTCTTTTAATTCTTTTTTGTTTTTGCATTTTAGAGATGTCAAAGATTGAGATTGTGGATTCTATTTCCGTTGATGATGATTGATGTCACGACCCAAATTTTGGGCCATGATCGGCGCATGGGCCCAATGGACATAGCCTACTAAGCCCAAGCAAGCCTATTTACATGACTCCATTCATTGATTTCATTATTCGTTCTTACAACCGTATTTCATAATTTTCACTAACAAGTATGTCAATACTTTTCTATCGACTATATATTCACATTTATATGATTCAAAATAATATCATCCATGCCATTACATAGTGGCAACATTAATCAATATAAACATCTATTTGCTTAAGATATATATATATACATGTCTTAACAATTTACATCAGGGCACGTGTATTCAACAAAAAGAACTCTAGACTTCCAGCGGAGCAACCATAGCAAAGGTGCAGCTACCGAATGCCATTGATACCTACCAACAGATGGATACAAGTCCATGAGGACACCTCAACCTAGTTACCGGCTGCCTCTTGATCTGAAAATATGAAGTTGAAAACGGTGAGTATGAACCCAGTGAGTGAACAAGGAAGGAAACAAGCAACAATAAGGAAAATTTAAAGAAATCATGATGCAATTATCTTTAAACAATGCAATTTTGTTTAGTTCTTATCAAAACCCCTCATGTAAACCTCAAACGAGTAAATCACTTGATGAAAAGGGTCCATGCTCAACAAAGGATTTGAAGAGTGAAAACTTTAATAGCATTCATGCAATTCAAGTCAAGTAAACGATGGGTCCTCGCTATAGCGGAAAGGCATTCTCGCTGAGCGATATTGGTATTGAATTATCAACTGGCCAAGGGTTTCTTAGCTGGCCGAGGGTTTCTCACCAAACCTTCTCATTTCAAATTTAATTCATTAATTCCTTGATGTTGGAAGTCCATGCTCAACTATGGTACCAAAGAAGTGGAAAATAGGGCAGTAATCGAACAAGATAATAAGCAAGATAGAAAGTTTCTCGTTGTAGTGAAATTCACGCCATAAAACAAAAAGTTTCTCACTGCAACGAGATTCATACTCGCTGCAATGAGAAGCTTCAGCAACTTTCTCGCTGCAGCGAGAAACAGAGCACTAAGAAAAAAGTCTCCATTCCCTCAAGAAAAGGCCATCCTGCTGAAATGACAAAAGTAACATGAAACACAAATAAATTCCCAAAGTTCAACATGTCAAATTTTCACATGCGTTACAACCATATACCATATTCATGAGCTTTTGATAACACACATATCTATGTATGTATATATATATATCAATCATCATGCACACCCTCCCATCATCATCAGTTCATATGCACTCCCACTAGCACATGGTTGGGTCATCATCGGCTTATGCGCACTCTTACTCGCACATAACCGGGTCAGCATCGGCTTATGCACTCTTCTACTCGCACATAGCTGGGTCAATAACATTACACAACATTATATATATATATCAACATGGTATAAGAGCACATAGGTTCATCTTTTTACACATTTCACATTTTCACAACATCAAAATATCTTATCAAGGGCTTGTTCCTCGACACACATTTTTAAAGAAAAGTTGAAATAAATCATTCAAATGTGTCATACAAATACAATTATATCTCCCAAAACGATTTTGAAATGCAAGTTCACTCACCGGTATTTTGTTGAACCTTTAGTTGACTCTAACTTCCCTAATGGTCCAAATGGGGCGATGGAGCTTCATTGGAACCTACCATCACATTAGCATCACCATTATGTCAATTCACATACTTATAAATTCTAAAAGCTTTCTCTTAGCTAGCTTCTCCTTGCCATTTAGGTGGTTATCTGTGATACCCCATATTTTGAAACAATGATTAATAAAGTTGATCGAATGCAAATTGAGGTCAATTATAATATTTAAAAGTGATGAAAAATGAAAGAAATAGTTTAGGATAAAATATTTTGTACCCGAGGAAATAATAATAAAATAATAATATTTTTATTGAAAGAGAATTTGTGAGATAAAAGGTGATTCGGAAGTCAATTGAGGCATAATAAGGTATTTTAGGTACCAAGGAAACAAGAGGAAATTTTTAGAATAAAATAATATTAAAATATTAATATTTAACCGGATGTCGAAATCAAAATCAGTCATGAAGAAGGATCATATGGTTGATCCAAGTAGGGGAGAAGAAATACAAATAAATTTTTGGAGATGAACGACGAAAGTGAAATATGCGTGTTTTGCTAAGTCGAGCCAACGCGGATAAATGGATATTTAAATATTATGGTAATACCGCGTTGAAGTGCAATTTTGATAATTTGGTAGTACATGTACGGAGAAAGGAAGATGAAAATTGAAATTTTTAGATGTATTAAAAGGATCGAATTTAAAATATAAAGATTGAAGGATTATGTAGTGGAATTAATGGAAGAAATAAAATAAACAAATAGTGAAATAATAATATAAGTATATATCT
>NW_017234719.1:196235-199371 GCF_000208745.1 Theobroma cacao
ATATATATATATATATATATAAATAAGTAAACAATTAGAGTAAAGAAGAAGGGAGAGAAGTCGATTGTGAGGGAGAATAAAAGAGAAACAAAAGAACAAAGGAAAGAAAGAAGAAAGAAGCAGTCGAGAGAAAGGAAAAAAAAGAAATGAGAGAAAGGCCGAACGGTGAGGGAGATGAAAGGAAGAAAATGAAAGCTGAAAAAGCTGAGTTGAGAGGGGCGATTTTGCTGCCATTTAGGGAGGAAAGGAGAGCCAATTTTGCTGCCAATTTAAGGGTGAGAGGAGCAGCTTTAGCTACTGATTTTGAAGGCTGGAAAGTGAAGTTTTGGTTGCTAATTTTGAAGGCTGAAATGTGCGATTTTGGTTACTAATTTTTGTAGCTTTGGCTGCTGATTTTTTTAGGGAGAATAGAGTAGCTTAGTTGCTGATTTTGAGGAGAAATAGAGCAGCTTGGCTACTGATTTTGATGTGTATATGAGCAGCTCCAGCTATTGAAAATTTCTTGGTTAAAAGACAAGAAGTTGTGGCCGGCAGTGAGAGGGAGAGAGAGGAGGAAATTGCGGACAACTCTTGTACGTGAGAAAGGAAAAAGAAAGACAAGCAAGAAGCTGCTGGTCGGTTGGAGAGAAGAGGAAGAGAAAGAGAGAAAGAAAAGAAAAGCAAAGAAAAAAAGAGAAAAGAAAAGAAAAATATATATATGCATATAAATGGACATGGCCCAATAAGGAAAGAATGAGCATGGCCCAATTAAAAAGAAATGGGAGATGTCCATGAAAAAGGATCCAAAAACAACAAAGGAAGAAAAGTCCAAAAGAAAAGGAAGGTGGAGACTTGGGCCAACCTAGCCTAATTGGGTAAAATTTCTTTATTCTTCTCCATGGCTTGTTGTGAAATTAGACTGTTTAGAGGCTAACTCATTTTATTTAATTATACATTGGTTATTTGGTGATATGAAGTAAATTTAAGTTGCTTAGAAAGTTGAAATAGGCACTTAATACCATAAATAAGTTATCGGTGTTAATAATCTAAAGAATTATGTGAGCAAAGGATGTAATTAATTTTAGTAAAAATGCAGTAAGATATGAATTAGGTGAATGGATTATGATAGAATGAGAAAGAGAAGTGGAATTGATGCACTAAGTATATTGGGTTTAAATTGTTGCTAGGAAAGTTTGTTGTGGAAGCGTGCCAAACGAAGTATGTGACTGGCAAATAGGAATAATTATGCGTGTATAAATCAATAGCGACGTAGAAATCCTGCTATTGTGAAGTAAGTAACCTTATCATCATTTTAATTATCTAAAGTGGTCTTTTTATTCGATTTTGTGAATTTTATGGAAAATGTGTTTAAATGAAATGAATTTATAAATTGTCTTGAAATTGAACGATGACTTTGAAAATAGAGTAATTGAAGACCACTTGATTGTTGTAAATTTATGGTTTTAATTGATTGGCTTATGGCAATATTGGCATGAATGGTTGAATTGCTAAATGTGCTAAAAATGCAAGAATTATTGATTTGCCTTGAGAGGCTGTAAAATAATCGCCATGTCATGCTATTGCAAATTTTACTGTATGGTGGGTTTAGCTTGCTGCAGTGGGCGGGTTCTGAGGACCGGCCTATTAGAGGGGCACGAAATCTAGTTATATTCGTACCTCAGTCGGAGAGGCGCATAGGGTATCTCCTAAGGTATGGTTAAAGTACACGTCACACCGAACCACCTCGTGATGATGAACTCCGCTAACGTCAAGGAACGACTGTGTTTTTCTCAAATTAAAAATATGTTTTACGTGTATACGAAATTTTTAACAACCTTGGCGGGCTCGAGTGTATGCCTCTGATCAAGGTGCCATCGAGTACTATTTGATGGCATGAGCCAAATGTTTATGAAAGTCATAAGCCTTAATGAGAAATTAAATGAAATACAACCATTTGCATGGATTGGGATGAATTTTCAAATTGTGAAATATGTAATGTGATGAGATATTTTGATTGTCTCCTTTTACTCGGTTTTAGCTGGTTTAAATGATGTTTGTTTACTCACTGTGTCAAACCCTGTTCTATAAAATAATTACAACGTCATTTACATGCTCAATAGAATGTTTGAATATTTAGGAATTTCGAGAAATCGTTAAAAGACGATATTGCCCTAATGGTACCATTAAGTCGATTAAGCCTCAAACTAGTTCAAATAGGAATTTTGAGGTGAAATTAAGAGTTTCACGTTTCATGGATGACTCAAAATGGTAATTCGGAGTTCGAGGATCAATTTGGAGTCAAACCGAAATTTTCACTATCTAGGGGCAAAATGGTCATTTGCCACTTGGGGACAAAATGAAAATTTTGAGAAAAGATTTATTTGGCCCCATTTAACTTATTGGAGTATGATTTGAGTATTGGAGTATAATTTGAGGGTTTCGTAGTGAAAAAGTTTAATTCCGGTGATTTTTGGAGTGTAGGGGCAAAATCGTAATTTTTCCACCCGCGGACAAAATTTGAGATTTTGAGAGAATTTAGATCACATTTGACAAATTGGAGAATGGTATGAGTATAAGGGATGAAAAATATGTCTATGGGCAATTTTTCAATTTTTGAGGCAAAAGTGTAATTTTGCCACCTCGGAGGCAAAACGGTAATTTTGCACCCCCAGAGCATTTTTCTAGCACAAGGTCTTCACCCATCATCATTTTTTACCCTTGAATAATGTGTGGTGGAGAGAGAAGGCTTAATAGTTAAGAAATGACACATGGACCAATAATAAGGTGACATGTGTCAAGTTTATATTCATTATTTATTTAGCTTTAAAATAAGCATAAAAATCAGCCAATTTCTTTTACATGGCCGGCCAAACAAAGAAAAAGGAAGAACAAAGAGAGAAAAGAAACAACAAAAACCTAGGTGGGGAAAATTGAAGAAAAAGTGTGGGATTTCAAGGAATCAAGCAATCAAAAGTAAAATTTCTTGATTTTGACTTGTGATCTACCTTTCCCATGCTTTTCTCCTTATTTTTCATGGTTAGATTTCATGTTTTCATGGTGAATTCATGGCTGCCCAAATGGGTATGGAGAGAGAATGAAGTTAGATTAATTTGATTTTAAGTTATGTTAGTGTTTTTAGTTAGTTTAGCATATTTAG
>NW_017234719.1:199651-202308 GCF_000208745.1 Theobroma cacao
GAGCAAAAATACGAATTTTTACCCACTAGGGGTATTTTCGTATTTGCTACCGAGACTGATAATTTGCACCACACTAAGGGACATTAAGTCAATTTGGGTGCAATTGAGGTATAGAAACTGAAAAAAATTAATTTGGAGTTTAAACGGACGCGTATATCAATTTATCGGGTAAAAGATCGAAATAGGCTAACACCGTGTTTAGGCAAAATTTAGATATTTTGCACTTCATATCATGCATTAGTAGTATGAATTAGTTTATTTTTGTTTAGTACCAAAGCAGTAAACCTCTTAATTGTGCAATTTGTCAAGGTGGCGAATCCTCTGGCAAGGGCAAAGAAATCGCACCTGAGGAGTAATAGTTAGAGTACCCGAATTTAGTATTCAGAAACTGTGAGTAAACTTATTGTTGTCTTAATTATCTATTGTAGTTTAATACAATTGTGTGATTTTATGAAAAATGGGTTTAAATGGTAAATTGCTATGTTTTAAGAGAAATTGTGATTTTATAAAATGATTTTATAAATTTTTTGGAAAATCGAATATTGGTTTTGAAAATAGAGTAATTGGAGATTGCTTGCTTGTGTTGTAAATTTATGGTTTTAAATTGAATGGCTTATGACAATAAATGAGCATGAATGGTTAAACTGATTTTGGTGTTAGAGTTATCTGTACTGTGTATTTAACCTTGAGAGGCTAGGTTGCGATAAATTGCCATGTCATGTAGAAAAAGATTTTATAAATCAGGTGGTAGATAAAAGATTAGCTACTGCAATGGTGGGGGGTTCCGTGGGCCAGCCTATTAGAGGGGCACGGTAAACTCCTTTATATTTTGACCTCGATCGTAGAGGCGCGTAGGGTATCTCCTGAGGTGGGCTTTTTGAGTGCACTTCACATGGACCACTGCGTGAGAGTGAGACTCAGCCAACGCCAAGGAACAGCCATGTTTCAAAAATAAAAATATGATTTATGAGAAATATGAATTTTTAACAGCCTTGACGGACTCGGTTGGATACTCCTGGTCCAGGTGTCCCTGAGTACAGGATTTGGCATGAGCTAGGTTTTGAGTAATTCACGAGCCATATTGATTATTTGGTTGAAATGAATATTCGTGATGTGAAAAATTTGCTGAAGTAAATTATTTTTAATTGTCTCCATTTACTCGTCTTTAGATAGTTTAGATGGTGTCTGTTTACTCACTAGAATTTTATAATCTCACCACCCTCAATTCCACACATTTCAGGTTCGAGATAGCCGGTAGATAGCCGATTGCATCAAGGACTTCAGTTAGCCTTACATTGTCAAAATTATAGGTTCACAGACTCGCATCTTATTGGTTAGTTGGGGGCCCACGTGTCATTGTAAAAGTAATTTTATACTTTCGTTATCTGATTTAAAATATGTATGAACATATTTAGCTTTTACATCATGTTTTTAGCGAGTTTCGATATTATAGAAGAAAAATGACGAAAATGCCCCTGTGAGCCAAAAAATAATATTTTATTATTTTGATTTGGAAACGACTTATGATTTCTTGAAATGCAAGATTTAATAACTGTCACTCATAGGGGAGATGCGGAAGCTGACGCTAAGCCTTACGGTGTTCCGATTGGCATTCAAGGTAATGAGTGCCCATCTGGACGTCGCGGCTGTTGTCACGGGCCCGATGAGAGTTCCGGGTCGTGACAATTAAAGTGGTATCAGAGCTTTTGATTTTAAAGCTTTGGATTTTAAAGGTTTTGGTTTTAAAGTTGTTTTAAGAAATCCACACTAACACTGCATGGCCTCGAGTTAAGTTAAGTTTGGTTTGATATAATAGAATACGTGCATCTGCATATAGAATTTGGAGTTGTTTAGACTCCTTTTGTTTCTTCTAATAGATCTTATGGGAGCTATAGGAACTCTTGTTCCCAATAATCCACTTCCTTGTTAATGTCATGCAAAGGTCATAAGTAGGGCCGTTGTTCGGGTTTAAGATGCCACCCGTGACACGAGCTAGTGTTGGAGAGATCTTAAAACGAATGCTCCTAATGAAAGATTAATGAAATGATATATCCCTTCGATTATGGATGGAGAAATTTTGAATTGGACAAATAGGTCGTGATAATTTATTCATTTGGTGGAGTGTATAAATTAAGCATTGAGGTAAGAGTAAATTCATACATATGTGCATGAAGATAAGAACACTATGTTAATTGACCGTGTTATGCCCATATAAAAGTGGTGTTGATTTCAATTAAGCGATTGTGAGATTTTAAAAATTGATTGGATCTATTATAGTTCATGGACATAAGCACGTGAACTAACTCGAGAGTGAGTACTAATGATTACTATAATTGATGTGTGATCATGAAGTAAGAAGTTAGTAAACAAATCTGCTCTAAGGATGAGCTTGAACTTTATTATGCATAGTAAAATGGAGCCATGGGATTAAAGGACTAGATGTGGAATTGGTAGCTTAAGGTTAAATGACTTGAAAATGTCGAATCTAGTCTAAGTGCCATATGAAGTTCGATAATTGAGATTGATATACAAATTACTTGAAAGATCAATTTAAAAGTTTATTCAGTTCAAAGTGTGGCCTATAATACGAATGATCAGTCTTAAAGGTGATCTCCCCAGAGCAAGAAATTTAGAAAATGTTGATGTTTGGATATACT
>NW_017234719.1:205770-216163 GCF_000208745.1 Theobroma cacao
TCATTTCCATGCAAAATTAGAAAGTGGGTATGGACACCCATGCTGGCCAAACCTCCATGGATGAGTTTTGAGCTTGATTTTTGGTTGATTTTAATTGAATTAAGTGATTTTAGTTAAGTTATATTGAAATATAGCAAAAATAAGCTAGAAATATAATTTTCTCCCATTGAAACCCATTATGCTGAATTTTCTAGGGGAATATTGGCTGCTGATCTTGATGGTTATTTGAGGAATTATGATGAATAATGATGAATTATGAGCCTAGAAAAATAATGGGAATTTTTGGAGCAAAAATACGAATTTTTACCCACTAGGGGTATTTTCGTATTTGCTACCGAGACTGATAATTTGCACCACACTAAGGAACATTAAGTCAATTTGGGTGCAATTGAGGTATAGAAACTGAAAAAAATTAATTTGGAGTTTAAACGGATGCGTATATCAATTTATCGGGTAAAAGACCGAAATAGGCTAACACCGCGTTTAGGCAAAATTTAGATATTTTGCACTTCATATCATGCATTAGTAGTATAAATTAGTTTATTTTGGTATAGTACCAAAGTAGTAAACCTCTTAATTGTGCAATTTGTCAAGGTGGCGAATCTTCTGGTAAAAGCAAAGAAATCACACCCGATGAGTAATAGTTGGAGTACCCAAATTTAGTTTTCAGAAATTGTGAGTAAATTGATTGTCGTCTTAATTATCTAGAGTAGTTTTATACAATTTTGTGATTTTATGGAAAATGGGTTTAAATGGTAAATTGCTATGTTTTAAGAGAAATTGTGATTTTATAAAATGATTTTATAAATTTTCTGGAAAATCGAATACTGGTTTTGAAAATAGAGTAATTGGAGACTGCTTGCTTATGTTGTAAATTTATGGTCTTAAATTGAATGGCTTATGACAATAAATGAGCATGAATGACTAAACTGATTTTGATGTTAGAATTATTTGTACTGTGTATTTAGCCTTGAGAGGATAGATTGCGATAAATTGCCATGTCATGCAGAAAAAGATTTTATAAATCAGGTGGTAGATAAAAGATTAGCTACTGCAGTTGTGGGGGGTTCCGTGGGCCAGCCTATTAGAGGGGCATGGTAAACTTCTTTATATTTTGACCTCTATCGTAGAGGCGCGTAGGGTATCTCCTGAGGTGGGCTTTTTGAGTGCACTTCACGTGGACCACTGCGTGAGAGTGAGACTCAGCGAACGCCAAGGAACGGCTATGTTTCAAAATAAAAATATGATTTATGCAAAATATGAATTTTTAACAGTCTTGGCGGACTCGGTTGGATACCCTTGATCCAAGTGTCCCCGAGTACAGGATTTGGCATGAGCTAGGTTTTGAGTAATTCACGAGCCATATTGATTATTTGGTTGAAATAAATATTCGTGATGTGAAAAATTTGCTGAAGTTAATTATTTTTAATTGTCTCCATTTACTCGCCTTTAGATAGTTTAGATGGTGTCTGTTTACTCATTAGGATTTTATAATCTCACCACCCTCAATTCCACACATTTCAGGTTCGGGATAGCCGGTAGATAGCCGATTGCATCAAGGACTTCAGTTAGCCTTGCATTGTCAAAATTATAGGTTCACAAACTCACATCTTATTGGTTAGTTGGGGACCCACGTATCATTGTAAAAGTAATTTTATACTTTCGTTATCTGATTTAAAATATATATGAACATATTTAGCTTGTACATCATGTTTTTGGCGAGTTTCGATATTATCGAAGAAAAATGACGAAAATGCCCTTGTGAGCCAGAAAATAATATTTTATTGTTTTGATTTGGAAACGACTTATGATTTCTTGAAATGCAAGATTTAATAACTGTCACTCACAGGGGAGATGCAGAAGTTGATGCTAAGCTTTGCGGGGTTTCGATCGGCATTCAGGGTAATGAGTGCCTATCGGGACGTCGCGGCGGTTGTCACGGGCCCAATGGGAGTTCCGGGTCATGACACACTGGGATTTTATAATCTCACCACCCTCATTTCCACTCATTTCAGGCTCAGAATAGACTGCAGATAGCTGATATCATCGAGAACTACAGTTGGACTTGCATCATGCAAAAATTGTAGGTTCATTTCTTTTAATACTTTTGGTCATTAGTGGGCCCACGTGTCACTGTAAATTAAATTTTATACTTTGGTTATCTGTATTACAATATGTATGAATTTATTTAGCTTTTACGCTATAAAAATTATTTACCGGTACCTCTATAAATATTGTTTTATAAGAAAATAGAAAATTTTATTGAATATTTTTGTTATATTCAAATAGATATAGTTTCGCTTTAAATGAATGTTTTAGACATCTAAATTTATTTTTGATTATGAAATATGTGTTTTCCACTCGTATACTACATTTTTAACTTGTTTCGAGATTTGTGAGGAAAAATGACCAAAATGCCCCTATGAGACATTATTTTTCTATTGTTTTGATTTGAAATAACCTATCAAAACATGTTATTTTACAACTGTTGATCGTAGGGGAGGTGAGAAAAGTGATATTAAAGCCTTGCGAGGTTTCGATTAGCATTCCGGGCGATGAATGTCTATCGAGACATCGCGGCGGTTGTCACGGGCTCGAGGAGAGTATCGGGTCATGACACTATCTATGTTCACTATCCTAATCACTTTAAAGTGAATGAACAACCTCAACTACCAAAACACCCACAAGTCTAAACACTAATCATTTTCAACATTAAAAATCAATTCTAATTCACTACTCACCTTGGTAGCTTGTATTTGAAATTCTTTCCAAAGACTTTCAAACTAATATTGAAGCTCCCTTTTTGAAATGCCCCATACTTTGATATGGTGATAAATAAAGTTGATTGGATGCAAATTGAGGTCAATTAAAATGTTTAAAAGTGATAAAAGATGAAAGGAATAGTTTATGATAAAATATTTCTAATGTGAGGAAATAATAATAAAATAATAATATTTTATTAGAGGAGAATTTGTGAGATAAAAGGATGATTCGAAGGTCAATTGAGGTATAAGAAGGAATTTTGGCAACCAAGGAGACAAGATAAAATTTTTAGAATAAAATAATATTTTATTAATAAAATAACATTAAAATATTATTATTTAGCAGGATGTCAAAATCAATCGTGAAGAAGGATCATATGGGTGATCCAAGTGGGGGACAAGAAATACAAGTGAATTTTTGGAAAAATGAACGACGAAAGTGAAATACACGTGTTTTGTTAAGTCGAACCAACGCGGATAAGTAAGTATTTAAATATTATGGTAATATCGCGTTGAGGTGTAATTTTTATATTTCGGTGGTACACGCACAAAGAAAGGAAGATAAATGAAAATTAAAATTTTTATACGCATCAAAGAGATCGAATTTAAAACATAAAGATTGAAGGATTATGTAGTGAAATTAATGGAAGAAATAAAATAAATAAATAGTGAAATAATAATATAAGTATAATATATATATATATTAGAAGACCAACATGGGCAACCACCCATGTGGTCAATAAAAAGAGTCAAAGACTTTTTACTTTGTTAGATGGAGGGGGCCGACCATGTGGAGCCAAATGGTGAAGGAAGAAAACAAAATTATTAAAGGGACCGGTGATGTGGAACAATGTGGAAGATTCATGAAGGCATAAAATATATATATATAATTGAATGAGTTAAATGAAGATGACAAAGAAGGAGAGAGAGGTCGGTTGTGAGGGAGAGTAAAAGAGAAACAAAAGAAGAAAAGGAAAGAAAGAACAAAGAAAGAGCCAAGAGAGAAAGAAAAAATAAAAGGAAAAGATAGCTCAGTTGAGGGGTCGATTTTGACACCATTTAAGAAGGAAAAGAGAGCCATTTAAGGGCTGATTTTGGAGGATGAAAAGAGCTATTTTTCTGTTGATTTTGGAGGGCAACAAGTGCAGCTTTGCTACTGGTTTTAAAGGCTAAAACGTGCAGATTTTGTAGCAAAATTTGAAGGTTGTAAGGTGCTATTTGGTTGGTTAATTGTTGTTGTTTTGGCTGCTAATTTTTGGAGGGAAAAGTGCAGCTTAGCTACTGAATTTTTGTGGAAAAACAGAGCAGCTTAGCTATTGATTTTGAAGCCAATATTAGCAGCTTTAGCTGTTGAAAAATTGAAGGATAAAAGGCAAGAAAGTGTTGCCGTGGTGAGAGGGAGTGAGAGAAAAAAGTTGGGACGGTTTGTGCATGTGAAGAAAAGAAAAAGAAAGACAACAAGGGCTGCTGGACGGTGAAAGAAAGAAAGAAAGAAAGAAAGAAAAGAAAAGAAAAGAAAAGAAAAGAAAGTAATAAGGAAGGAAAATGGGCATGACCCAACAAGAAAGGAAAATGGGCATGGCCCAACAAGAAAGAAAAATGGGCATGACCCAATGGAAATAAGTTGAGGAGAAATCATAAAAGAGTCCAAAAACACCAAAGGAAGAAAAGTCCAAAAGAAAAGGAAAGTGGAGACTTGGGCCAACCTAGCTTAATTGGGTAAAATTCTTTACTCTTCTCCATGACTTATTATGAAATTGGACTATATGGAGACTAGCTTATTTTATTTAATTATACATTGGTTAGTTGGTGATATGAAGTAAATTTAAGTTTTTTAAAAGGTTGAAATAGGCACTTAATACCATAAATAAGTTACCGGTGTTAATAATCTAAAAAATTACGTAAACGAAGGATGCAATTAATTATAGTAAAAAATGCATTGAGATGTAAATTAGGTGAATGGATTTATGATAGAATGAGAGAGAGAGAAGTAGAATTGATTTCGCTAAACATATTGGATTTAAATTATTGTTAGGAAAGTTATGGTGGAAGCGTGTCGAACAAAGTATATGATTGGCAATTAGGAATAATTGTACGCATATACGAATCAATAGCGACGTAAAAATCCTGCTATTGTGAGGTGAGTAACCTTACTATCATTTTAATTATCTAAAGTATGTTTTTATTCGGTTTTGATGAAATTTTATAAAAAAGAGTTTAAATGGTAAATCTTTGTGTTTTACAAACAAAATGTGCTTACATGAAAAGATTTTATAAATTGTCTTGAAATCAAATAATGATTTTAAAAAATAGAGTAATTGGAGACCACTTGTTATGTTGTAAATTTATTATTTGAAATCGTATGGCTTATGACAATATTTGCATGAATGGTTGAATTGGTATTTGTGTTGAAATATATGAAATGTGTATTTAGCTTTGAAAGGCTGTAAATTACAATAATTGTCGTATCATGTTGTTGAATTTTATTGTATGGTGGGTTTAGCTTGCTGCAGTGGACGGATTTTGTGGACCAGCCTACTAGAGGGGCACGAAATTCGGATATATATATATGTACCTCGGTCGGAGAGGCGCGTAGGGTATCTCCTGAGGTATGGATAGAGTTCACGTCATGCTGAACCACGTCGTGATGAAGAACTCCGTTAACGCCAAGGAACGACTGTGTTTTTCTCAAACTAAAAATATATTTTACGTGTATGCGAAATTTTAACAGCCTTGGCAGGCTCTAGTGTACGCCTCTGATCAAGGTGTCATCGAGTACTATTTGATGGCATGAGCCAAATGTTTATAGAAGTCATAAGCCTAAAGGAGAAATTAAATGAAATACAATCGTTTGCATGGGTTGGGATGAATTTTCAAATTTGAAATACGTAATATGATGGGATATTTTAATTGTCTCCTTTTACTCAGCTTTAGCTGATTTAAATGATGTTTGTTTACTCACTGAGATTTTATAATCTCACCACCCTCCTTTCCACCCATTTCAGGCTCCGAGTAGGCTATAGATAACTAATTCCGTCGAGAGCTTCCATTGGATTTGCGTCCTCTAAACTGTAGGTTCACAGTTTTCCTTACTTCTAGTATTTGTGGGCCCACTTGATATTGTAAATTTAAATTAATTTAAATACTCTAGTTTATTGTGTTATGGTATGAATGAATTTATTTTGCTTTTATGTTACAAAACGTATTTACGTATAACTTTAAAATTACTGTTTATAAGAAAATAAAATATTTTATTGAACATTTTGTTTTATCTTTTCAATATATTCAAATTATTATAATTTCATTTTAAATAAAGGTTTTCGATGCTTAAACTCTTTTTTGATTGTAAATTATGCGATTAGTACTTGCTTACTACATTTTTAACTGGTTTCAAAAATTTCAGTGAAAAATGACCAAAATGCCCCTATGAGACGAAAACTTTTATTTTATCTATTTTAAATTGGAAATAGCTCAAAATCCTTTAGAACATAATATTTAGCAACAATTACTCACCGGGGGAAATGAAAAATTGATATTAAAACCTTGTGAGGTTCCGGTTGACATTTCGAGTAATGAGTGTCGATCGGAACATCGCGACGGTTGTCACGGGCTCAAAGGGAGTTCCGGGTCGTGACAATTCTATTCGTATCAAAGCCTTTGGTTTTTAAGATTAGAGCTTTTGGGTTTAAAGTTGTTTTAAAGTTATTTTAAAATTTACAGTGTCAGTGTGGCCCAAGTTAAGTCAAGTTAAGTTAAGTTAAGTTAGGTTAGGTTGAGTTGAATGCATGTATTTGCATATAGAAACCTACCTTCTCTTGTGATACGTAAATAATTAAGCAATTACTATTTGATTGTGTATAGGTTTTGAGGTACACTAGTGATACACACACCATGTCTAGGGGAGACGGTAGTCCCAACGCCTCTCATAGTATTAGCGAAGGATCGCTAGATTCTACTACTAGGAGCCGATGGCAGTCGGAACTGAGTAGTCTAGAAAGTGCAGATAGTAATAATATTAATGTAAGCATGAGAAGTTCCCTTTTGAGAGATTCTAAGGAATATGCTAAAAAAAGGGGAAAATTAAGGATAGCCGAAGGAGGTATTCGTCCTAGGAAGGGCGTGACAGTTGTTCGACACTATCCTCCAGGCTATGGGATGAATGTAAATGAACAACAAGAAAAGAATAAGGAGAAAGTAACTGTTGCAAGTTATCCCTGTAGGAAGGTGAACGTTGTACGACATTTTCCTCCCGGTTGTGGAAGAAATGCTGCATCGATAAGTGATGAGGAACGTAGGAGAATACAACAAGCTTGGATTAAGGAACAAAGGAGAAGATCTCAAGAGGAGGAGAACCTAGAAGAGGATCTTAAGAAGGACTTGGAGTAAAATCTTCCGCTAAGATCATATTAAGATGATGATTCTAATGACATATAATATTTTCGTAGGATTTTGTACTACTTTAACTCTAGGTAGATTTAGTGTAAAGGAGATAGTAGTTATCTGTACAAAGGAGTTAGGAGTGGCTTCTATTTTGTATGACTCGAACGGAATGTAAAGTAGCTGTTTAAATAACTGGATATGTATGGGAATCTTTTAGTATAACAGGGATAAATTGGTAATATAATTATTAAGAAAAGTTATAGGAGGAAGCAATAAGATTATAAATGACATTCGAAATGGATAACGTGATTAAGTTGATGATTGTAATTTAAGCAACTTATGTGTGAGGTGGTATATGTGTTATGAATTTATTACACCGTATGGAAAGGATGTTTTGAGGTAGGATTCTATGAATGTTGATGAAAGTTAAAAGATGACATGAGATGAAAGTATTAACTTGGCTTAGTGCGTATGACAAGCAAAGAGAAGGTATCTATACTTATGGAACTCATGATATATGCCTAGAAGGGAAACCCAATGATTGAGGATGATTGATGTAGTAACTTTGAATGCAGACAAATAACTTTGATGAGAAAATTTTTAGTAGTCACCGTGCTGCAGCACTAACTGTCCAACGCTGTAATGCTCCGAATACCTCACGCTTATGATACATGAGTAAGATGGGAGTGACACGATAATGAGTTTACAAATTGAATTTTGGTTATTGGCTATTGAGCTTTGTTATTTAAGAGTTTTAAATATTCTAGAGAATGTCTACTTGAACAGATTGAAAAACTTCTTTATCGCCTTGTGTATGGGCATACAAAAAAAAAATTGAAAGATTTTTGAGATGGCTATATTGAGATAAGATACCAAGTGATGAAAGTGTGAATGAAGGATTATAAGGATGGTATAGAAAACAGGTTTATATAGAATATCATTATGAGAATTTACAATTTCTATCTTGACTTAGTTAAACGACAAGAGTTAGTAACAACACAAGGCCAATTGTGGAACACCCTAGGAACCTATGAAAATGAGTTGGCAATTGAATAGATGAGTACGTATTTATATACCTTTAAGAATAAGTGCACGTCTGTAGAACGATATGCTCGAGATTTTGAGGAGCAAATAAAAGATTAAGTGTTTTAGAAATGCACAAGTATCTTTGAAAAGAAATTTCTAATCATACACGACAAGTATAAAATGTGAGATTTTTAAAACCTGCTAAGGAACCTAACGGCTAAGTCACAAGTAAAGTAATCACGTGCTGCGAGACATAAGTCTAAGATAGATATGCTCAAGGAAATGCTCAAGAGGATTTTTGCTATGGAATTTGTGAAAGTTAGCAATAAGCTATGTGGCTATAAAGAGGAAGTCGTCAGCTGGAAGTGAAATTTGTGTTGACGTTAAAAAGTACTTAAGAAGAACTTTGTTTCAAGCCATACAATTTCAAGTATAAACTACAGATTGGTCCGAGGAGAATGATGTCACATTAGTATAGAATAATAGAACAAAGGATGATTGAAGATAATTTGGATAATGAAGCTAATAATGAAAACCTCCTATGGTAGTATGGAAATTGGAAATTTGAAAATGCTTAAGGCATGCATGATTCGAATCAGTCTAAGTTTTTAAGTGACATTTAGTAAGTGAGATGTGATTAATGACATTGTGATGTGAGGATATAGCATGATGAAACTTAAGCATATGATTGGAAATGATATAAAGGATATGAAGTTATACGCAAGCATAATAAGAAGGTTGATATGCACTATAAGGATTATTATATTGAATCTAAGATTTGGATGCGGATGAATAAAGGGAAATGTAATCCAAGGCATGTGAACACATGGATCTCTATACATAACGAGAGATGTTGACATTTGAAAAATACATGTACATATATATATATGAAATTGATAATTTGATTAACTAAGGTGAAGAATTGTTCTCAGTAATTGGGAGATTTTGAAATAATGTCCAGAAGGGTCAGAAAGCTAAAGTGTTATCGAGCATGCAATGAACGATTAGAGTTATGAGTGACTTTGAAGGTAAACCTTGGATTGTTTAAGTTCTTAGTGGAACTCTATTAAAGGAAGTGTATGGAAAAAAAAACATAAAATGAATAGATCAAGGTTGAGAAATTTGGCATGGAGCAAATTAATAAAATGATGATTAGGTATACATAAGTAAGTGTGATATGTGATCGAAATCGGTATAATTGAGATGAGGTTATGGTTCAAATTTAATAAGGGTGATAAGGGTATGCTTAGTGACTTGATATAAGAAATCATGATTGTGAAAGGTACTGTTGATCTGGCTCCAATGGATGATAATTGACATAAATGAAGTATTTAAATTAAACTGAAGGTGAACGAGGTGAATAAATTGAATGTCCCTATAAAAGAAAATTGGAATAAGATCATAGGCTGAAATTGATCAGTCAACATTGATAGGAATTCGAGGACGAATTCTATTTAAGTGGGAGAGATTGAAATGCCCCATACTTTGATATGGTGGTAAATAAAGTTGATCGGATGCAAATTGAGGTCAATTAAAATGTTTAAAAGTGATAAAAGATTAAAGGAATAGTTTATGATAAAATATTTCTCACGCGAGGAAATAATAATAAAATAATAATATTTTATCGGAGGAGAATTTGTGAGATAAAAGGATGATTCGAAGGTCAATTGAGGTATAATAAGGAATTTTGGCAACCAAGGAGACAAGATAAAATTTTTAAAATAAAATAATATTTTATTAATAAAATAATATTAAAATATTATTATTTAGTCGGATGTCGAAATCAGTTGTGAAGAAGGATCATATGGGTGATCCAAGTGGGGGAGAAGAAATACAAGTGAATTTTTGGAGAAATGAATGACGAAAGTGAAATACGCGTGTTTTGTTAAGTCGAACCAATGCGGATAAGTAAGTATTTAAATATTGTGGTAATACCGCGTTCAGGAGTAAGTTTTATATTTCAGTGGTACACGCACAGAGAAAGGAAGATAAATGAAAATTGAAATTTTTAGACGCATCAAAGAGATCGAATTTAAAACATAAAGATTGAAGGATTATGTAGTGAAATTAATGGAAGAAATAAAATAAATAAATAGTGAAATAATAATATAAGTAATATATATATATATATATTAGAAGACCAACATGGGCAACCGCCCATGTGGTCAATAAAAAGAGTCAAAGACTCTTTACTTTGTTAGATGGAGGGGGCCGACCATGTGGAG
>NW_017234719.1:217563-244867 GCF_000208745.1 Theobroma cacao
TTTTACAAACAAAATGTGTTTACATAAAAAGATTTTATAAATTGTCTTGAAATCGAATAATGATTTTGAAAAATAGAGTAATTGGAGACCACTTGTTATGTTGTAAATTTATGATTTGAAATCGAATGGCTTATGACAATATTTGCATGAATGGCTGAATTGGTATTTGTGTTGAAATATATGAAATGTGTATTTAGCCTTGAAAGGCTGTGAATTACAATAATTGTCATATCATGTTGTTGAATTTTATTGTATGGTGGGTTTAGCTTGCTACAGTTGGCGGATTCTGTGGACCAGCCTATTAGAAGGGCACAAAATTCGGATATATATATATGTACCTCGGTCGAAGAGGCTCGTAGGGTATCTCCTGAGGTATGGATAGAGTTCACGTCACGTCGAACCACCTCGTGATGAAGAACTCTGCTAACGCCAAGGAACGGCTGTGTTTTTCTCAAACTAAAAATATATTTTACGTGTATGTGAAATTTTAACAGCCTTGGCAGGCTCGAGTGTACGCCTCTGATCAAGGTGTCGTCGTGTACTATTTGATGGCATGAGCCAAATGTTTATAGAAGTCAAAAGCCTAAATGAGAAATTAAATAAAATACAATCGTTTGCATGGGTTGGGATGAGTTTTCAAATTTGAAATACGTAATATGATGGGATATTTTAATTGTCTCCTTTTACTCGGCTTTAGCTGATTTAAATGATGTTTGTTTACTCACTGGGATTTTATAATCTCACCACCCTCATTTCCACCCATTTCAGACTCCGAGTAGGCTGTAGATAACTGATTTTGTCGAGAGCTTCCATTGGATTTGCGTCCTCCAAACTGTAGGTTCACAGTTTTCCTTACTTCTAGTTATTTGTGGGCCCACTTGATATTGTAAATTTAAATTAATTTAAATACTCTAGTTTATTGCGTTACAGTATGAATGAATTTATTTTGCTTTTGCATTACAAAAAGTATTTACGTATAACTTTAAAATTACTGTTTATAAGAAAATAAAATATTTTATTGAACATTTTGTTTTATCTTCTCATTATATTCAAACAATTATAATTTTATTTTAAATAAAGGTTTTAGGTGCTTAAACTTATTTTTGATTGTAAATTATGCGATTGGTACTTGCTTACTACATTTTTAACTGGTTTCGAAATTTTCAGTGGAAAATGACCAAAATGCCCCTGTGAGACGAAAACTTTTATTTTATCTGTTTTAAATTGAAAATAGCTCAAAATCCTTTAGAACATAATATTTGGCAACGGTTACTCACTAGGGGAAATGAAAAACTGATATTAAAGCCTTGCGGGGCTCTGGTTGACATTCCGGATAATGAGTGTCGATCGGGACATCGCAGTTGTTATGACGGGCTTGACGGGAGTTTCGGGTCTTGACACTCTTTCTCTCTCTAAAACACCTAACTAGTAAGAGAAAGTATGAAAATAAGATTTTTCAAGGGTTTTAAAGTGAGAAAGTGAAAGAGTACAAGGGTTCTATGCAGAAGTGCACAAAAGCTTGAAAATTAGAGCTATTTTGAGGAAGGTTATGTAGCTTTCATATCAAGCTTTCATGGAGGATGAAAGCAACGTGAGATGAGAGGAAGAAGAAGAAGAAAAGCTGCTGGAGAATGAAGAAGCTGTTGGAAGAAAAAGATACTTATAGCTCAAGCTTATCAAACTCCACTTAAATTACGAAAATGCCCTCAACTAGTTAGCTTGTTCTCCTCCAACCCTTTATGCAATCTTTTTACTCTTTTGACACTGAAAAAAAGTCCATAATGGTCTAGAAAGGCTCAAGTTCATGAAAACTTAAACATTTTGACTCGAGGTGAAAAACGACCATTCTGCCCCTACCGTGAAAATCATCATCATTTTTATTTCTTTTGTCATTTTACCAATATTTTCATCATTCATTTATGCCTTAGGCCTAATTAGGCCTTAATATTGTTTAAAACTTACTTTTAGGGACTTACTAAGGAAATGACGAAATTACCCTTATTCCACATTATCGCGTCTATTTCTAATTACGAGTCTATAAAGGTTGAGGTCTTACAATTGTTAAGTGAAGATGTCAAAAATGTATTCTTTCACTTCAATTGTGGTAAATGTTAAATTTTATGACATTTTACATAATTTTTCATTTTTAATCTTCTTTTACTTTGTTATTAAAAACAATTTATACTAATTATATTTTTTATATTCTTTCAATTGTTAGATAGCCTATGTGAGTGAATGTGAAGAGCCACATCATGAAGGAGATGTAAGTTGATAATTTGTGATGGTTAATGGTCTTGTGTTAGTTTTATTTTGTGGATGTTAATTTTATTATCTTTGACTCTTTGTTATATTAAATTTTAAATGTTAATTTGATGGTTTATGTAAAAAGAAATAATTATGTGAGTGAAGGAACAAACGTTATGTTTTCTTTTTTTTTTTTATGTTTAGATTATTTGTATATAACCATATCATTGCTGCCATATTTTTTGTTCCTCATTTAAGCCAACAAGATGCTGCCAAGACGTCAAAATCATCAAATAAATGATCATGAGATTGAGATTGAAGAATTACATCATCAAGTTCTAGAATTACAAGAGCAATTTGCAAGACGTAATGCTACTCAAATTAACTATAGTAGCTCAAGTGATGAAGAAGATTATATGGATTGGAAAGAATTAGAGCTGGTTTATGATGAATATGATGAGGAGATAGAGGAAATTTATACTCAACGTGCACAAGGTGAGTCCTTGGTGGTACAAAGACAAGTCCAGAAGTTGTTGGAGAAAGGTCTAGTACGTAAAAGTAAATGTCCTTTGCTTGTCTAGCTTTGTTAGAGAAAGATGATTCATGGAGGATTTGTATGGACAACCATGTCATGAATAAGATTAAAGCAAGTATCGTTTTCCTATTCCTCAGTGGATGAGATGCTTGATCAACTAGTTAGTTCCAAGGTGTTTTCAAAGATTGATTTGAAGAGTGGATATCATCAAATTAGAATGAGAAGTGGAGATGAATGGAAAACAACATTCAAAACATCGGATGAATTATTCGAATGGTTACTGTGGACCATGAGAGTATGTGGATCCAAACATCTACAATGAGTATGTCAAGGCCTACTTGTTGGAGTCAAGTCTGTTTTTGACTCGAGGAGAATGATCCAGGAGCATCTAGAATTTTATTTTATTTAATTTAGTTTTTTTAATTTTAATTGGTTTATGATTTTATTTTTTTTATTTTATTTAGATTGGGATTCTTTTCTTATTTTTATTAGGATTTTTAGCACTTTAAGGATTATTATTTGATTAGGCTAGTCATGTTCTATTTAAGAATAGAATACCTATTTTATTTAAATCTCTTGTTAACTACTCTAATTGAACTAAGCAACTAGAAGTAGAATTTTATTAAAACGTAGGCCAATAACACTATAAATAGGACTATTAGGCTTAGTTATTATTCCAATAAATTCAAGTTGAGAATAAATAAATAAATAGTAAGAGGTTTTTAATATTTTTGACTTGGCCAACTAAAGTAGGAATTTAGCTATTTTTCATTTGGGGTTTTCTAACCTTGCCAAAATTAGTAATTCACCTTAGCGAGGTTTCTAACTTCATCACGATTGTTGTTTTTCACAATGGCTAAGTGTCTTCATAATGCCCCCACTTCATATGAAGAGGGGCAAAATGAGCAGTTGCTTAGAAAATTCGAAGAGGAATGGGCAAACAATAGGGTGCATAGGAGTAAAAGGGGGAAATGCCATGTTTCCAAGTATTCTCTTGAGTTGATTAACGGTCAGAAAATTAAGAGTTTGAGAAAAAATAGGTGAAAATGGGAAATTGATTAATGGCATTCCTTTATTGGAGCAAAATCAGGAAATAATGGAAAAAGACAAGGTAGAAGGAGGAATTTGTTTTTGTGTGGTTTTGATGTATATTTTGACATGAGGTTCAAAATTAGTGAGTAATTTGATAAAAAGGTAGGTTAATTTGGATTAGGATTAGTTGGTTAATTGATGAAAGAGATAGGTCTTTATTTGTTCAGTGGCTGATAACGCTTTTGTCTTTTGGAGTAATTTAGTCATTTCAAAAGTGTATTATTTTTTTTTCTCCATAACTTGACTTCTTATGTCATTAGAAATATTTTATCTATAAAATTTAAGATTTATTATGACATACAAATTTTTGAAATTAATAAAATTTTTGCTTTAAAAAAAAAATAATTCCCGATAGGAAAATCCACAGTTATGTCACTGTTGCAGAGGTTTTATGACCCACTTGAGGTAGACATTCTACTAGACGGGGTTTCTGTTAATAAATTGCAGCTCAAGTGGCTAAGATCACAAATGGGGTTGGTGAGTCAACAACCTAAGCATTAAGGAGAATGCCGAAATGGAAGAGGCTAATCAAGCTGTCAAAATTTCCAATGCACATAATTTCATAACCCAGTTGTCTCAAGGATAAGATACCCAGGTTATGTCTGCATCTCAGTCGTTGCTTAATCATTATTATATATAAAACACCAATTCTAAAAGGGTAAACAGTGAACCACATTTATATTTATTTTACAATTTATTAAATTAATTGTTTTATCTTTAATTAATGATTCCTTTATTAAATTAAATATTAATTAATTTTTTTATTTTCTTATTAATATGGAAGTCTTATTAATGTAAAATTTTCTCAATTGATAAGTTTCTTATTAAATTAAAGATTGACCAATTGATTATTAGTTAATGCTTTTTTTTCTTATTAAATTAAAATACTGACTATTTTTTGTTGATTTCATTGTTAAATTAAATTTTCTTAATTATAATTTTCTTATTGAATGAACTATTTCCTTATTAACCTTGAACCTTCTATTAAAGTGAATTGCTCTTAATAAATTAAATTAAGGAATTAAGCATATAGACAAGTTAAATATCAAGATTGATGATATTGAAAGGCCTAGTTTTGTTACAAATTAAACTATTATTCCTCTCTCCTTTTGGCTTTTCCTATTCATTTGTTCGCTTTCGGTAAGGAATCTGAGACATGGTAGATGCCATTTCATGTAGCATGATGCCAAGCTTTTGAATTTTTTTGATTTAATATTGCAATTTTTTTAACCTTTATATTGAAGTGTACACATATATACTTCTGTTATTAATTAATTCAGTTTTCTAGAAGGCAGAATATCCCGAAACCAAGTAGCTTCATGTAGATCATGCTCTGATTAAAACAGGTCTATTGAATAAATATCTATCATAATCAAATGCCAAATAATCTCAGATTTGATACTATTCCACGCAAGAGTATCTAATAAAAGACCTAAGCAGCTGGCAGACCAGATGAAACAAGCGTTTTTTAGTGATTAATTTTTTTTTTTAAAAAAAAGCATTTCATGTAATTTCATTAATTAATGGATGTGTACAAAACTACCTCATTTTTGTAGTAAAGCAGCCAAATCATGTAGGACATGTCCCCAGCATGATAAGTGCTGCCTATAATGCAAAAGAAGCTACCCAAAACTGGCCGTACACCCGCTAACAGACACTAAAACAGAGCCATCGCCCTTGATAACCATACAGTAGCTCCATAAAAGCTCTCTGGCTAACAAAAATCCCAGCAAAGTGACTTCCTAGATGAGCTTCAAATTATCTGTACATTGATAACAAAAGGAAAAACAGGTCCTTTCTCTGGTCATTCAATTTCTGACCAAGAAGGAAAGTCTCTATCAATTTTCAAACCAGCAACAGAGCACGTAAACACATTGAAGTACTTAACTTCATTACTCTATATATATATATCAAGTTTGCGTAATGTTACAAGAGATGAAGTCTAATTGAATTTTAGTTTGTTAATACTTGACCAGAAGAGTTATAGTTATAATTAAGTACTTACAAGCTTAATCAAGGAAAAAAAAATTTATTGTGCTTCAATATTTCCACAGAACATAACATATACAATTAAGTATACGAAATATAACCTGATATTCAGTATTTTACTTTATGTAGTATGACAAGATCGTCCTTTTAATTTGCTAATTTTGTGGGTAACAGGTTGCGCTGTCCCTGATTCTGACGGCCTGTGGGGGATGGTGTGGGTGTTTCCTTGGCATGTCTGAAGTGAAAATGTTGTTATTCTCTTCCAAAGTACAGGGAAGTAACTATGTATTGATTCTTTCTTTTTCCTCTACAATTTTTGAATGTTTCAGAAGGATATTGTTGGACAAGAACAAGTGAAAGACAAGCCACAAGAATGAGAACTAGATACTTGAAAGCTGTGCTGAGGCAAGATGTAGGCTACTTTGATTTGAATGTAACTGTCACAGCAGAAGTAGTCACAAGCGTTTCCAATGATAGTCTTATAATTCAAGAAGTTATCAGTGAGAAGGTTGTCAATGCTTCTAAAATGTTTATCTTATCATTGCTAGATTGCCACCATGCTTAAAATAATATTTAACCCCTTTTTTGGTTAATTGAACTATTTCCACTTTCAAAAAACCACTCAACCACTCTTATTTGAGTTGTATGTTGATTCATGACTTCTCTACTACGTATCAGGTCCCAAACTTAATAGCAAGAGGTGTTACATCTGTTGGAACTTACATAGCAGCTTTTCTGATACTATGGAGATTAGCTCGTGGTTTTTCCTTTTGTTCTGCTGCTGGTGATTCCTGCTTTAATATATGGGAAAATTTTACTGAATCTTGCGAGGAAGATTAGAGTGGAGTATAATAAGGCCAGCACAGTAGAAGAGCAGGCAATATCTTCTATGAGAACTGTTTATGCCTTTGTTGGTGAAAGCAAAACCACAACTGAGTTCTCTGCAGCTCTACAAGGATCTGTGAAGTTGGGGTTGAGGCAAGGCTTGGCTAAGGGCTTGGCCATTGGAAGCAGTGGCATTACGTTTGCTATTTGGGCTTTCACTACTTACTATGGTAGCAGAATGGTCATGTATCATGGAGCTCAGGGTGGAACTGTTTTCATGGTGGGCACCTGCATTGCAATGGGTGGACAGTACGAGTTTTAACCTTAATATTTCTCTCAAGAATTTTCAATTCCCAACCAAGATGCTACTTTAGATAGTGATAATATATATCTCAGTTTTCCATATAAATGCAACTACTTTTATTTCCGCCTCTCTTTCTGTAAAGTTTTTCGTCAGATTGTTAACATTTATTTCCTTACTGAACAGACAACTCGGTGCTAGTTTATCTAACCTGAAGCCCCTCTTCGAAGCATGTTCAGCTGCCGAGCGTATAAAAAGGGTCGGAGCTAGCCCAATTTTATTGAGGGGCCAAACACAATTGAATAAAAGTTAAAAATTTTAACAAATTAATATGTTAAATTCAATCAACAATAAAAATATTGATAATAAAAATAAGAAATTAAATATAAAACTATAATTTGTAAAATATAAATAGTTAAAACTAATATATAAAATTAATAATTTTTTCTTATATAATCAGAATTATTTAAATACTATATATTCAAGATAATTTTATTTTAACTAAACATAAAACGTAAAACATATAAAAAAATATACTCAAGTTAATTTCCTTTTACATAATTAGGATTAATAAAAAAAATGATACATTGATGAAATTTTAAATAACAATATAACACTACAATTTATATTTGAAAACTATATAATAATTTATTAATTTTTAAAGATTAAAATCATAAAAAATAAAATTTATGTAATATAAAAAAGAAGAATATGGCAAGTAGGAAGTAAATACCACATATTACATAGAAAAAAAGAGAAAAAAAGAATATGGTTAATGGTTTGTAGAAATTTAGAAAAGAATATTTATAGAAACTTATAACATATTAACAAATAGAATAGAAATGAAAAAAATAAACAAATATAAATAAAAATAATAATATAAATTAAAAAAATGAAAGTTGAGTGAGAAAAGAGATATCATTTTATTATTTATTATTTATATTAATTATTAAATAAAACATTATTTTGAGGGAGCTAATAATAGAATATATAAAAATATTTAAAATTTTTTATATGATATGAAAGATATTTTAAAAGTTTTGGGGAGGCCATGGCCCCCATCACATAAGGAGGCTCCGCCCCTGCGTATAAATGAAGTGATAAAAAGAGTCCCAAAGATTGATTTAGACAATATGGAAGGGGAGATTTTAGAGAATGTTTTAGGAGAAGGTGAATTCAAACAAGTTGAATTTGCATACCCCTCAAGGCCTGAGAGCATAATTTTCAAGAATTTTTGTCTCAAAGTACCAGCAGGAAAAACTGTGGCCTTGGTGGGTAGTAGCGGATCAGGAAAATCCACAGTGATTTCCTGTTGCAAAGGTTCTATGACCCACTTGGAGGAGACATACTTCTTGATGGGATTTCTATTAATTAATTGCAGCTAAAGTGGTTAAGGTCGCAGATGGGGTTGGTGAGTCAAGAGCCTACACTGTTTGCAACAACCATTAAAGACAACATTCTTTTTGGCAGGGAGGATGCTGGAATGGAAGAGGTTATTGAAGCTGCTAAAGCTTCCAACGCCCATAATTTCATATCCCGGTTGCCTCGAGGATATGACACCCAGGTTAGTCTCATCAGCTTTTGTATTTATTTGCTTGTATCAGCTTCTCCACTAAAATACACACTTTTCATATAGTATATTTATGAAAATGACAATCCGCGGTTCTACTAAGAATTGTGAACAAAAAGGTTCTCCAGCATTAGCAATATATATATATATATATATATATATATATATATATATATATATTATTATATATATATATAATAATAATAAGTAGNTATATATATATATATATATATATATATATATATATATATATATATTTATATTATATATATAAACAATTAAAATAAGTGCAGGAGATTTCATCCAGCTTGTAACCTGTCCTATACAGCAATCAGCAGACTGGTTCAAATGTCGTTTAGAACACAGTATGTTAAGCAAGCCAATCTGTTGTTAGATATAATTAGTAAAATAGGTCCTTTGACTTCTGTTAACTTGTAAACTGAGCAGTTACTTTTTTCTTTATTCATTAAGCATCTGTCATCCCTTGCATATATTGATCAGGACTATATATGGATCACATATAATCCAATGATAAAGTTTTACGAATAAACAGGTTGGCGAGAGAGGGGTACAAATGTCTGGGGGACAGAAACAGAGAATAGCCATAGCAAGAACCATGATAAAAGCACCCAAAATCCTCCTGCTTGATGAGGCAACAAGTGCACTAGACTCTGAATCTGAGCGTATTGTGCAAGAAGCTCTTGACAAGGCCTCTCTTGGACGTACAACTATTGTCATTGCCCACCGCCTTTCTACCATTAGACATGCAGATTTAATTGCCATTGTCCAAGATGGCCAGGTCATGGAAGCCGGGTCACATGATGAATTAATGGTAAATGAGAAGGGCTTTTATCCCATGCTAGTCCAACTTCAACAAACAGAAAAAGAAAAAGTCCAAGAAAAAGGCGATAAAGATTTAGCCATAAATGCCTCATCTTATGTAACAAACGTGGACAGCAATAATGCTAGCACTCGTAAACTTTCTTTAGCTAGCAGGACAAGTTCTGCCAATTCTGTAGCACCAAACCATGCTTCACTGGATGGAGATATCAATGTTGAAGATAAAAAATCCCTTGCGCCATCTTTTAGGAGATTGTTGGCTTTGAATTTACCAGAGTGGAAACAACCAACCTTGCATGGGATGCTTGGGGGCAGTATTATTCGGTGCAGTGCAACCACTTTCAGCTTTCACAAAGGGGTCAATGATATCAATATTTTTCCTCACAGATCATGGTGAAATTAAAGAAAAGACAAAGGTTTATGCTTTAAGTTTCGTTGGGTTGTCTTTGTTTTCGCTCATAATTAATATTATTCAGCATTATAATTTGAGGAAATTGTGAGAAATAGGCCTCCTCATAAGGTGATTTTAAAAATAACCACTCTTATAAAGTTAACTGTTTCTAGCCAAAAAGAAGCCAGAGTAGACCAAAATGCCCTTAAAAACATCGTGGCAAATTAAGCTCCCGATATCTCCCTCCCGCCATAGAGAAAATAGAAATAAATGCTCAGCTGTTTGAGCTCGCTCATCTTTCTCTCTCAGCTCTCTGAACTGTATCAACTCTGTGAACTCTCAATTAAGCACCATCGTCATTAGCTCTCTCAGCTCTCTGAATTGTATGAGCTCTGTCAACTCTCTGTTGAGCACCATCATCATCATGCTGTGGTCTATCTCTTAGCATCTGGCCATATTGTTGTTGATAAACAGACCCTATAACGGAGATGACATCAAGGTATGTTATTGGGTTTATTGCTGCAACACATAAATTTTTGAAACCTTTTGTGTAAATTAGAACATGGATTAGAAACATTACGCAGAGTTGTTACACTCCATGCATCTATAAAGCAGATGACGTGTAAAAAATATACTGAAATAACATGTGTTAGCACATGGCGTGTAGCATTTTTATTTAACATGGCGTGTAACAATTTTTGAACTTGCGTGTAGCATTTTTGAACAAGGCATGTAACAATTTTTGAGCTAGCGTGTAACACTTTCTAAACATGGCGTGTAACATTTTTTTAAAAATAGCGCATAACATTTTTTTAAAAATGGTGTGTAACAACATGACTGACAAATTTTAGAACACAACATGTAATGTGTAAAATGATTGACAAATTTTTTTTGTTTTCAAAATTTCAGTGGGGTTCCAATTGTGCGACTTGTGATAAGACATGGTGGTTAGTGGGTGGATGGCATTTACAAGGGTGGTGAGTCACGAATGCGGGGGGTTAGGAGTGATTTGTCGTTTACGGGCTTGATGAAGTTGGTTGAAGATGTTGTTGGGGTAAACTCAGAAATTGATGAGATTGAGTTACATACATTGATCAGTACACTTAGAGAGCCATCACGACCAATTATCAAGGATGATGAGGATCTTGCATTAATTCTGGTAGAAGAGAGGAATGTTCCGGCTATGTATGTTAGCATTAAAGGACGCCAAACAAATGTTATGTCACATGAAGAAGCTGAACAACATGGTAATCAGCTCAATCAAAATGAGATTTACAATGCTTCACATATACCACAACATTCAGTCCGTAACCCACAACAATGGCAATTGAGGTATGCACAAGTGTTTGTGTAGCCCGGTAGATAGATGACATTCATAGAATAGTTGGCTACACAATTCTGACCAAGATGTGCATCAAACCAATTACTTGTTTCTGTCCAAGAAATGCAATGATTGGGTAAAACTATAAAGTGTGTAATGCCATTTTTAAATGGGAATATGACACTTGGATACAACACTGTGACGTTGAGGGTGACATTACGACACTCGAGGATAATACTGCATCTGATGAGGGAAATGAGGATTTGTTCCGTACCGGTGAAGATAGATTTGATGACAATTCAAATGATGGGCTTGATGAATGGCATGATGACAGTTTAGACAATGATTGGCTTTATGATAGTGACATTCCAATTTGCCATAATGTTGAAGGCGAAACGGAGGTTGTTGGAGGTGAAACATAACCTGTTGGAGGTGTGGATGTAGGAGATGTTCATGTGATGACCCCATATACAATAACCCCATCACTAGTGAGAACGGGATTTGTTCCCCTCATGCATTGCTCGATGACAGTTATCAGGAAAAGAGAAATGCAGGGATATCTCGTACGTGGCTAAATCTAGGTGCAAAAAGGTTTTCCTTCCAAAAATTACCACTAAGGAGTCGACATGTGCCAATGATCGCTTATACAAAGGAAGAATGTTTTCCTTGAAGGTCGAGTTGAAACGAGCTTTGAACATGTTGGCTCTAAAAAAGCAATTTGGGATAAGAGTAAAAAAGTCATGTCAAGGTCGTTATGAGGTTGGTTGCAAGGACAAGGCATGCAAGTTCAGTGTGCGTGCAACGAAGTTACCTGAAAGAGGAGAATATTGGCAAGTTCGGACATTCCACAGAGTACACACGTGTACTGTTGATGGTTTGCAAGGGCAATTTCCAACCGCGAGTGCGAAGATAATTGGTAAACTTATGTCACACAAGCTTAAGGCTAATGGAGTAACATTGAGACCTAAGGACATAATTGGTGAGATGAGAGTTTAGTGGGTATTGGAATGCTTGTATGGTAAGGCCTGGCAAGTGAAGGAGTATGCGGAGAGGCTTGTTTTCGGTCTCCTAGAGAAGTCATTTCAACTACTACCCTCATATTTTTATATGTTGGAACAAAAAATCCCCGACACAGTCACTGCATTGGCTATTGATGAGGCAGAAAGATTTAAATATTGTTTCTGGTCATATAGGCTTGTGTTCGGGGGTTTAAGGATGTAATGCGTGCTACGGTTGCAATTGATGCGACACATATGAAAGGTAGGTTTAAGGGTGTTCTGTTTGTCGCTGTATGTAAAGATGAGGACAAGTGCGTATATCCAGTTACGTTTGGCATCAACCATGTTGAGGACGAAGACTCATGGATGTGGTTTCTTAGCAAGCTACGTGATGCGGTTGGTTGTCCTAAAAACACTATGTTCATTTCTGATAAGCATCTTGGCATTAAAAAAGCAATCCAAAATGCATACCCAGAAACGCACCACAGTTTATGCGGTTACCACTTGAAGAAAAACTTTAAAAACAAGTTTAAGCGCGACGACGTTTCTATGATTTTCACCCTTGCTCGAGATTGCTATAAGGTTTTCGATTTCAATAGACATATGAACCAGCTCAAGCAGATTCACGTGGGAGCTCACGCTGACCTTATGAGAATAGGCTTTGAGAGATGGGCACATGCATGTTCATCGGCAAGGCGATACCAAATGATGACATCCAACATTGTGGAATGTGTTAACTCATGCTTAAAGCATGCAAGATAAATACCAATCACTGTTTTGATCGAGTTCATAAAAGACATGTTCCAGCATTGGTTCCATGACCGGTACGAGGAGGCCGTCAAGGTGACCATGCCTCTCAGCCCTTGGGTTGCCAGGCAGTTGAGCAAACAGTTCAATGATGCACATCGCTTTGTAGTTAAATGTGAGACCTCAGCCTCTATAGACCCGTAACTAGCAGTAGACGCGATAACACGGATCAAGGGCAATTTCATCATTTCTCATGGTGAGCTCTTGGAAGTAGCTTTCAAATGTTATTAAGGTCTAAATAGACCTAAGGAATAAATGAATGATGGTAAAATGAATGAAGAAGATAGAAATATTGATAATTTTCACGATAAGGGTAAAACGGTCATTTTGCATCTTGAGTCAAATTTTTTAAGTTTTCCTGAACTGGAGTATTTCTAGACTCTTATGGACCTTGTCTTAGTGTCAAAGAAGTGAAAAAGATTGTATAAAGGCAATAGAAAGACAAAATGACCTTGTTAAGGGCATTTTGGTAATTGTGTGAGAAAATGGATAAACATAAGGCATAAATATCTAAGCTTTTAGCAAGTTCTTCAAATTTCCAGCAACTTCTTCTTCTTTTGCTTCCTTTCTGATGTTTTCTTACCTTCCATGGAAGCCTCCCTTAAAGCTTCCATAACTTTCTCTCTTTAGTTTCATTTTGGTAATAACTTTCTCACAGATATCGGCTATTGAGCACTTTTTCATAGAACCTTTTGTGCTCTTTCACTCTCCCACCTTAAAACCCTCAAAAGTCTTTATTCAGCACTTTCTCTCATTAGTTGGAAGTTTAAGAGAGAGAAAGAGAGACTTGCCATAGTAGCTTGAAAACTCTTGAAAAGAAGTTCAACTATAAGTCCACTAAGGTGAGAGATGAGTTAGGGTTGATTTTAGGTGGTTAGAGATGGCTAATAATTAGAATTGTGGGCTGTTATATTTTTGATGGTTATATTGTGTGTGATAGGTTCCAACGAGGCCTCACATGTCCGTTTGAAGCAATAATCGAAGTTAGAGTCAATTAAAGATTCAACAAATATCGGTGAGTGAACTTGCATCAAAGTGCGTTTGGGAATTACATATGTGTATGGATGAAGCCTTTAAATGATTTTACTTGGTTTTCATTAAATCATGCATGGGAACAAGCCCTTGATAAAATATTTTGATGTTGTGAAAATGGATAGTGTGATAAATCCATATGTTTCTGTATAATGTTGATATATATATATATATATATATATACTATGTCATAAATGGTACCATTGCGTGACAAATGCAACCGTGCATGTGTGGGGTGAGTGTGCACCTACCGGTGATGACGGTGGTGAGGGAGATGGATGGTGATATTGCTCGTGTGCACGATGTGGGGGGATGTACGCGATGGCACTAACTGTGCACGATGTGGGGGGATGCATGCGATGACTCCGACTATGTGCACGATGTGGGGGGATGCACATGAGCTAGGTGAGATAGGGTAGTGTACGTGTTTATATATGTTTATATATGTATATGTGATAAAAATTTTATGATTATAATATGTGATTGAAATGAATAATGAGAAACTTGTTTATTGTCAATGTGTTCACTTTGATGTGCAATATGGTAGGAATGGATTTTGTGGCATGTGAAAATCCCTTAATTGTCATCTGCCTTGAATCTCATTGCAGCAAGAAGCTCTCGGGTGGTGGGGGCACAAACCAGCCCTGTTTCTCGCTACAGTGAAAAAGAATTCTCGCTGCAATGAGGAATTTCACTGCAGCGAAAATGGATTCTCTCTGCAGCGAGAAACTCTCGGGTAGTTCCAAATTCCTAAGTATAGGGCTTCCAATTTAACAATGATTTTAACCACTTTACAGTCAGAAATGGGCAAAGTGATAAACATAAAAGTTGTAGCCCAACCTCTTAGCTTTCGAATGGTTTAGAAAGCAGGTCAATTAAACTTTTGTAGTGGGAGATATGTTGGAAAAATCGATACATATGCAAACTAAGACTATTTCTCGCTACAGCGAGAAACTTGCTGCCCTACTTGCTACCTTGCTTGATTTTGACATATTTTTCACCCATTTAACTTCATGGATTGATCATGGGTTTTTGCAACACTATGAGGTTATTAATCAAAGTTTGAAATAAGCGGTTTTTAGTAAGAAATTAAATCAATTGCATTGTTTTTAAAACAAGTGCATCATGATTTCCAAGTTCTCCTTATCGATTGCTTGTTCCCTTCTTATGTTCACTCACTGAGTTTTATACTCACATTTTTAAACTTCATGTTTTCAGATTTGGAGGTAGTTGGGACCTAGATTGAGTTGTCCATGTATGCTCGCTTTCTTGGTAGGTACTATAGCATCTCAGTAGCTGTACCTTCACCCACGGTCACTCTGCTGACGGTCAAGGGTCTGTTATCTGTGAACACGCATATGTAATGAAATCCACTAGTATCGATGTTATAAGTCAAATATGTATATTTGATTATTGATGCCACTAAGAGTTGGCAGATGGGTGACATTATTTTGACATAATAAAATTGTAAGTATTGGGTCACTATAAAATGTTACTGAAATATTTTAGTAGAGAATTATAATATGTGGTTTTAGAAATGATGGTTGGGAATGATGATCCGGATTGCATAAAAAGGGCTTGCTTGGGCTTAGTGGGCTATGCCCATTGGGCCCATGTGCTGGTCATGGCCTGGGATTTGGGTTGTGACATTAAACCTATCAATCGAGTGGAGTTCGAAGTTAAAGACGAGAAGATGGACAGACTTGTAAACTTGTCCAGGAAGACGTGTTCATGTTGTGAGTTCCAAACAGATTTACTGTCATGTAGCCATGCCATTGCAGCAATAAGGTCAGAATATCTTTATTTCTTATTTGAACCCTAATTGACATAGCATTTACATTGTGCTTGAAGATTGAGTTCATTGTATTTTCAGTAAATGCAAATGTGAAGCCATTGAATTCTGCACTGACTACTACAAGACAACCATTTTGGTGGAGGGTTATGCGGGGTTTATTCGCCCGATAGGGCATCCTAGTGAGTGGGACATCCCCCCTCATGTGAAATAAATTATCTTCTTGCCACCACCTTGGCGAGGCCAAGCAGGAAGACCTAGGAGGAGAAGGATTCCATCGGCTTGTGAAGGCAGTCGAGCACGAAGATGTTCGCAATGCAAGAGGTACGGGCATAACAGACAAAATTGCCCATCTCCATTTGTAGTTCCATCCACAAATCCGGCACCATCTCCAAGTCCACTGAAAGCATGTTCAAGTTGCAGACAAACCGGTCACACATGCAACAACTATCCAATACAAAGGATAATATCTGAAAACGTAGGGTGTTTTGTGGATGAAGACAGCTTGTCGGCCTAACTAAATGTGTAACCATGTGCAATACCTTTCTCACAATTTCCTCTTGCAGTATCTTACATTCATTCATATTTTGTGTTTGTTAGTTCCCTCTTGTAGATGAGTCTTTATTTTTATTATTAATTTTGTAGATATATTATTTAATTATTCATTTCATTTTGTCCATAGTTTTGAACACTGAATAGACTTGCGAAGTCCCTATACTGTTCGAGTAGTTAATTATTATTGATATCTTATGGGATACGCTTATTAATAAGCCAAATATTTAAGTGTAAAAGATTTAGGGTGTTGAAAATATATATAAATAATTTTTTACTTGATTATTTGATTGTAGAATATGTAAATTAATTTATAACTTTTAGAAAAATTAATTTATCATTTTTACAAAAAAATATAAAATGACTAAATAATTTCTTTCTTCTTCTATTTATAATAGTAAACAAATTTTAAATTGGTTGTTTAACTTAGTTTTTTACTTGAGCTAAAGTCAAATAAGCAAAAGGAATAGAATATGTTTATTTATGGCGTGACACGCTGACTTGTTGCAGTATTGTGGGGTGACACGCCACGCCCCAATTGTTGTGACACGCTGAGTGGTAACAGATTGATGGCGTGACATGGTGAGTGCAAGTAGATTTATGGCATGACGCACTGACTTCTTGCAGTATTGTGGGGTGACATGCCATGCGCTAATTGTTGTGACACGTTGAGTGGTAGCATATTGATGGCGTGACACGGTATGTCACGACCCAATTCTCAAGCCATGATCGGCGCATGGGTCCAATGGACATAGCCCACTAAGCCCAAGTAAGCCTATCTATGTGACTCCATTCATTGATTTCATCATTCGTTTTTACCACTGTATTTCGAAGTTCTTATTAACGAGTATGTCAAAACTTTTCTATCGAAACCATATATTCACATTTATATGATTCAAAATAATATCATCCGTGCCATTACATAGTGGCAACATTAAACAATATAAACATCTATTGCTTAAGACATATACACGTCTTAACAATTTACATCAGGGCACGTGTGTTCAACAAAAAAGACTCTAGACTTCCAGCGGAGCAACCATAGCGAAGGTGCAGCTACTGAATGCCATTGATACCTACCAAAAGATGGACACAAGTCTACGAGGACACCTCGTCCTAGTTACCGGCTGCTTATTGATTTGAAAACATGAAGTTGAAAATGGTGAGTATAAACTCAGTGAGTGAACATAAGAAGGGAACAAGCAATCAATAGGAAGAATTTGGAAATCATGATGCACTTGTTTCAAAAACAATGCAATTAATTTAGTTTCTTACCAAAAACCCCTCATTTCAAACTCTGATTAATAACCTTATAGTGTTGCAAAAACCCATAATCAATCTATGAAGTTAAATGGGTGAAAAGTATGTTAAAATCAAGCAAGGTAGTAAGCATGGCAGCAAGTTTCTCGCTGCAACAAAGTTCATTCTCGTTGCAGCTAGATTCGGGGGGCCAAAACAGAAAGTTTCTCGCTACAGCGAGAAAACAGTGTTAGTTTGCATATGTTTCAGTTTTTCTATCATACCTCCCTCTAAAGAACTTCAATTGACCTGATATTTGAACTATTAGAAAGATAAGAGGTAGGGCTACAACTTTTTTGTTTACTACTTTTCCCAATTCAGACAGGAATATGGTCAAAATCTTTATCAAAGTGAAAGCACTGCACCAAAATCTTAGAGTTTCTCGCTGCAGCGAGTTGTTGGCTGCCAAAACAGAATGTTTCTCGCTACAACGAGAAGCAGGGCACCTAAGTGTAAAAAGGACCTCCTTTGCACTAAAAATCTATTTGGTGTTGCAATAAAAATCAATTTGCAAGAAAATGGGAAATTCTCAAGATTCATCATGCCAAATTTAACATGCATTACAACCATAAACCATATTCATGAGCTTTCTATAACACACACAATTACATATACATACATCGTCATCATGTGTGCACTCCCTACTCACACACTCTATTATCATCATGTGTGCACTCCCTACTCGCACACTCCATCATCATCATGTGTGCACTCCCTACTCGCACACTTCAACATCACCACCCAACATCATTCATCAATACACATCACATAGTCATAAGATATGTACACACCTACCAACATAATATAAAGCATACGGATTCATCTTTATACACATCTCACATTTCACAATATCAAAAACATTTAATCAATGCTTGTTCCCTGGCACACATTTGCAGGGAAAAGTTGGATAAAATCATTCAAATATCTTATGCAAACACATTTGCATTCCCAAAACAAGTTTGAAATGCAAGTCCACTCACCGGTATTTCGTTGAACCTTTATTCGATTCTATCTTCCCTAATGGTCCAAATGGGACGGTGGGGCTTCATTGGAACCTATCATCACATTAACATCACAATTAACTCAATTCTCATAATTACAAGTTCTACAAGCTATCACTTACTGGTTTCCAAGTGCCATTAAATGGCTATCCATTTTCACTATCCTAATCACTCTAAAGTGAATTTCCAACCTCAACTGCCAAAACACCCACAAGTCTAAACACTAATCATTTTCAACACTAAAAATCAATTCTAGTTCACTACTCACCTTGTAGCTTTGTGCTCGAAATTCTTTCCAAAAACTTTCAAGCTATTAATAAAGCTTCCTTTTTCTCTCTCTAAAACACCTAACTAGTGAGAGAGAATATGGAAATAAGATTTTTCAAGGGTTTTAAAGAGAGAGAGTGGAAGAGCATAAGGATTTATGAAAGGGTGAACCAAAAGCATGAAAGGTGGAGCTATTTTGAGGGAGGTTATGGAGGTTCATATCAAGCTTCCATGGAGGTTAGAAGCAATGTGAAAGAGAAGAAGGAAGAAGAAGAAGAAGTTGTGGGAAAATGGGAGAAGAAACTGCTGAAAGAAAGAGATATTTATAGCCCAAGCTTATCCACTCCACTTAAATTACCAAAATGCTCTCACAAGTGAACTTGTTTTCCTCCAATCCTTTATGCAATATTTTACTCCTTTGACATTGAGACAAGGTCCATAATGGTCTAGAAATGCTCAGGTTCATGAAAACTTAAAATTTTTGACCCGAGGTGAAAAATGACCATTTTGCCCCTACCGTGGAAATCATCATCATTTTTATTTCCTTGATCATTTTACCCTTATTTAATTATCCATTTATTCCTTAGGCCTAATTAGGCCATAATATTATTTAAAATCTTACTTTTAGGGGCTTACTAAGGAAATGACGAAATTACCCCTAATTAGGGATATCGCATCTACTTCTATCTATGAGTCTATAAAGGTCAAAGTCTCACACGTAAGTGTAAGCAGATTTATGGCGTGACATGCTAACTTGTTCTAGTATTGTGGGGTGACACACCATGCCCCAATTGTTGTGACACATTGAGTGGTAGTAGATTGATGGCATGACACGGTGAGTGCAAGCAGATTTATGGTGTGACACATTGACTTGTTGCAGTATTGTAGAGTGACACGCCATGCCCCAATTGTTGTGATACACTGAGTGGTAGCAGATTGATGGCGTGACACGGTGAATGCAAGCAGATTTATGGTGTGACACGTTGACTTGTTGCAGTATTGTGGGGTGACACGCCAAGCCCCAATTGTTGTGACACGCTGAGTGGTAGTAGATTGATGGCACGACACTATGAGTGCAAGCAGATTTATGGCTTGACACATTGACTTGTTGTAGTATTGTAGGGTGACACGCCATGCCTCAATTGTTGTGATACACTGGGTGGTAGCAGATTGATGGCGTGACATGGTGAGTGCATGTAGATTTATGGCATGACACGCTGACTTGTTGCAGTATTATGGGGTGACACGCCACACCCTAATTGTTGTGACACGTTGAGTGGTAGCAGATTGATGGTGTGACACGGTGAGTGCAAACAGATTTATGGCGTGACACGCTGACTTGTTGCAGTATTGTGGGGTGACACGCCACGCCTCAATTGTTGTGACAGACTGAGTGGTAGCAAATTGATGGCGTGACACGGTGAGTGCATGTAGATTTATGTCATGACACGCTGACTTGTTGCAGTATTGTGGGGTGACACACCACGCCCTAATTGTTGTGACACGTTGAGTGGTAGTAGATTGATGGCGTGACACATTGACTTCTTGCAGTATTGTGGGGTGACACGCCATGCCCCAATTGTTGTGACATGCTGAGTGGTACAAGATTTGTCACGACTCGGTACTCCCATCGAGCCCGTGACAACCACCGCGACGTCCCGGTAGATATTCGTTACCCAAAGTGCCAATTGAAACCCCGCAAGGCTTTAGTACCATTTTTTTTTCATCTCCTCTAGCAGTAATCATCGCCAAACCTCTTTTTTAAATAATTTTAAGCTTTTTCCCTTTCAAAACCATGAAAAAATAATATTCGCCTCACAGAGGCATTTTCGTCATTTTTCCTCAAAATTTTTCGAACCCGACTAAAGATGCAGTAGATGAGTGGAAAACACATATTTCATGATTTAAAATAAATTTAGGTGTCTAAAACATTTATTAAAAATGATATTGCAACTATTTGAATAAAATAAAAATATTAAATAAAATATTCTAATTTCTTGTAAAACAATATTTATAGAGTCATTGGGAAATAATTTTTGTAATGTAAAAGCTAAATAAATTCATACGTACTATAATACAGATAACTGGGATATGAAATTTACTTTACAGTGACTCGTGGGCCCACAAGAAACAAAAGTGCACAAATGCAGTAAACTTACATTTTTTGGAGTAGTAAAGCTGACTATAATCCTTCACGATATCTAGTATCCACAGGCTACCTCGGGCCTGAAATGGTTGGAAAGGAGGGTGGTGAGATTATAAAATCCCAGTGAGTAAACAGATACCATCAAAACTATCTAAAGTCGAGTAAATGGAGACAGATAAAACAGTTTAACATACTAAAATTCATCACCTTTCAACTTGTTTCAACCAAATAAAATCAATTCATATAAATCGAGTAATTAACATGGCTTATGAATTTCTTAAAACTTTGGCTTGTGCCCAAATCATTCTCATACCCAGTTATCAGGGATACCTTGGCCGCAAGCTATCCCAAACCGAGTCCGCCAAGGTTATTAAAAAGTTATGTATTCGTAAAGCATGTTTTTATTTTGAAAATATAGCTGTTCCTTAGCGTTGGCTGAGTTCGCCCTCACGTGGTGGTTTGGCGTGAAGTGAACTCTAAAAGTTATACCTCGAGACTTACCCTACTCACCTCTCCAACCGAGGTAAGAATATGACCAGGTTCCGTGCCCCTCTAATAGGCTAGTCCACAGAACCAGCCCACTGCAGCAAGCTAAACCCACCATATAATAAAATTTAACAGCATGACATGGCAATTTTATCATTATCCAGCCTATCAAGGCAAACAATAGTTTATACATTTCAACGCAAATACCAATTCATCCATTCATGCCAATATTGTCATAAGCCAATCAATTAGAATCATAAATTCACAATACATCAAATGGTCTCCAATTACTCTATTTGAAAAGCCATTATTCAATTTTAAAACAATTTTGTGAAATCATTTCACTAAATCACATTTTGTTTATAAAATCGAAAAATTAATCATTTAATTCATTTTTCATAAAATTCACAAAATCGGATAAAAATCACTTTAGATAATTAAGACGATAGTAAAATTACTCACGGTATTAGGAGTTCGATATACTCCTATTCTTGGTCTTCGGGTACAATCTCTTTACTCTTGTTAGAAGGCTCATCACCTATACATCATACGTGGCACGAATTTCAATAAATTGTGTCAATTTATCATAAACTATTTCAGGCTCTATAAATCTATATGAATGCATGAAATGTGATGCAAAATGTCTGAATAGCCGTTTAAATACGGTATTCGACCTATTCGCACTATTCTCGGTGTAATTGGCTAAAACCTCCAATTTAACTCCAAATCTATTTCTTTCACTTTCTACACTCCAATTATACTTAAAATACCTCAATGACTATGAATATGATTCAATTTATCAGTCCAAACCATAAATCGTACATGTCTATACATTAAGTAAAAATTCAGATGTTCATGCCAAAAGTTCCCATTAAATTTCTAGCCTTACCAATCATTAAATACCATCAAAATATCATGAAATATCATCAATTTCAGCCTCAATATCCTCCCTAGAAAATTCAACCTCTTGTGGGTTTGTGAAGAACAAAGTGATTCCTTGCTAGATTTTCATACTTTTCATTACCAAACAACCAAAAACACTTAATTAGCTTGAAATCTAGCAAAATCAAAGCTCAAAACCTCTCCTCTCAAATTCGGCCAGCATGGGATGATCATGCAAACTTGAGTTCTAAGCATGGAAAATGAAAAGGAAAGCATGGGTAGTGTAAATGAAAAGATAAAATCACAAAATTTTACCTTTATTAGCTTAATCCATTGAAATCCCACACTTTTTCTTCAATTTTCCCACATAGGGTTTGTGTTCTTTCCTTTCTTTTCCTCTTCACTTCATGCTTTGGCCAGCCATATGGGTGAGAAATGGGCTGATTTTGTGCTAATTTATAAGGAAAATAATAAATGGATAAGATTTGGACACATGTCACCATTCCATTGGTCCATGTGTCATACTTAGCCATTAAGCAATCTCTCTCCACCACTTAAATTTCCTCAACTATCCATGATAATATTGGGTAAAATCCATATGCTGGACAAGTGTTGGGTGGTGTAAAGTTACGATTTTGCCCTTAGCCGACAAAATGACTATTTTGCCCTTATGCCTGAAAAAATGCCGAAATTAAAATTTTTCACCTCTCAAACTCAAATCATACTCCAATGAGTCAAATGTAATCAAAATCTTTTTTAAAAATTCCCATTTTATCCTCGTGTGACAAAATTGCCATTTTGCCTCTAGAACATGAAAATTCCAAATTGACTCTAATTCAGCCTTGGAACTTAAAAACATCATTTTAAAATTCTCAATTTCATCTTAAGATCTCTATTTAGACTAGTTCGAGGCTTAAATCAACTTAATAGTACCATTTGGTACAATATCGACTTTTGACGATTTTTCGGGGCTTTCCAAGTATGCAAGCATATTGTCAATCACATAAAAGACATGGCAAGTACTTTATAAGGTCGAGTTTGACAGCACTACCCCTTTAAAATAAAATTTGACCTCAAAATTTCATTTACTGAACTNAGTATGCAAGCATATTGTCAATCACATAAAAGACATGGCAAGTACTTTATAAGGTCGAGTTTGACAGCACTACCCCTTTAAAATAAAATTTTGACCTCAAAATTTCATTTACTGAACTCAGAGAAAAGGTGGGGTATTGTCTTCTCATATGATGTTCAACTTCCCATGTCATTTCTTCTATTCGAGCATTCATCCACAATACTTTAACCATTGGGATGCTCTTATTCATTCCTGTATGTATCCTTATATTTATGTTTACCTCACATTTATGTAGCTTCAATCTTCTTAATCATATTAGTCCATCACGTACGGCTTAACCGAGCTATAGATTACATTTCCTTGATACCATTTCCTTAACTATCTCCTAAAGTCTCTTATGTCCACATAACTCAGCCTCTAATGGGATTTCTTATCGTTATGCTACCTTTATCACTTGTCAACAATCAATAATTCCCACCTCAGAATACTCTTTCCATATTACAACTACTTCCAAATCAATTTTTCTCCTAAAGGGGTGTGCACTACAATTCCTATTCAAGCATTTCATAATACATAAGGATCAAACACTCTTTATTTATCCATATATATATTTAACATCACAGATAATTCAAATTTGATAACCATTAGTAACCATATTCTCAAAAAGAAAACTCTAGTACTTTCATGATCGAGTACTTATTAAGTAGATCTCGTCTATTACCACAATATATTTAAATAAATAAACCTACTTTTGGATATATCCTTATGGACTTAATCAATCCTTATAATTCCTAGGTCATAACCAACTTGTTAGTTATACCTCACATACAAACATATCTAACTTGTGATTCCTCAAATTTTACTCCAAACACTCGATCTCATGGCCTTATTAGTTTATTAATCTGAAAATGAAAATAAACATTTATCTCCCCTCAAGTACACTTTAAAATCAAAGTATCATTTATCAAAATATTTTTGGTATCAACTTCCTTAAGCCCTTTTTACCTTAGAAGATTAAATCCATAATCATCCATTTTGAGTCATGGGCTTATGCCAATCAAGGCAAATTTTCACACTTTCGATTACAGGAATTCAATCGCACATATTCCATTCTCATATGAGAGTTAACCACTAGTTGGCATCGTCCCCAAACAACATGTATTATATAAATCAAATTTTTATAGTCAAAGTTCAGATTGGAGTAATTCAACCCTATGTCATATCTCATCACCAAACCCTTATTTGTACATGAGTACTTGAATTTTCGAATCATCATTTCTTTTCTAAGTAGATCTTTACAGTCCCCGTAGCGTATTTCTATTCCCTTACACATAATAGTGTCATTTAATCAAACTGTATCACCCTTATTTTCTAAACATTCGGAACACAATTCAACCTTTGCCTACCATTATCAATTACTTTGCCTTGATAATTACTTAAAAAAAAATTGAAACTTGTGGGGAAGTACATTTCATAATTTATGTTTTGCGTCTACAATTATGTCGAGACCAGAACCTCATCAGGTCCATAAAACAGTAGGATAATCATTACTTCAAACCAGTATTTCCAAGTATACTTATGCTTGTATCCCATCCTCATACTTATGTGACATGTTAGTCATGAGTCTAACTTGATTGTATAGCCATTTGCTCCTTAAGCTTTAATGTTTTCTCATTGTGAAAAATCTTTCGAACTTATCACATCAGAGTATTCATAAGGTGGATACATATCCATATTTTATAGTTCAAGGTCTAACGCATCGAACACTGTCTCATCATTAAAGTTCTACCCTTATCTATCGATCATAGCTCCCTTGCACACTTACCTATACATTTCTGGGTTACTTACAAGCCACTCATGGCCATCCAACTTTTGACCTCTTATAGTAAGTCAAACTAATATATTCTCTTATGCTTTTCCATACACTTCCTTTAATAAAGTTCCATTGAGAACTTAAACAATCCAAGGTTTATCTTCAAAGTCACTCATAACTTTAGTCGTTCATTGCATGCCCAATAACACTTTAGCTCACTAGCCCCACTGGACATTTTTTTAAAATCTCCCAAGGCGTCCATGTTCTTAATTCGGATCATACCATCTAACTTAATATAATTGCATTAATTATCCTTAAGTCCTTATGCTCAGCCTATCAACATCCATAGCTCCCCCTCCTTCATGTTATTGGCTTTGTTAAAGATATATAACTCCAAGTGTATGCCTACATATTGATAATCTCCATATATTTCATGATCATGGAAACCACAATTTTCAAAACTATCTTTTTATCGCAAATTTGCGATTAGAACATTAATCTCCACATATACGTATACACGCACATTCAAATGTCCATATTTCTCATTATGTATACGGGTTTCTGTTTTCAAATACCTTAAGACTAATTTCTCTTTGTTCATTTCCAATTATATGTTTAAGTTTCCTTGTACTATATATCATTGCATCATAATGTCATCTCCATTGAATTATAATCTATTATGCGTGTATGCTTTATAATCCCATTGATACTTCAAAGATTTATCTTAACTTGATCATTGCATCTTATGCAATACCACAATTCCTAAGAGTCATCCTTTTTCCTCGATTATTCTTCATGCCTCTATATTACCTTGTATCCTTCTTGCATTCCAATATTGATTTGTCACTTAAAACTCAGACTCATTTGAATCATGTATGCCTCAAGCATCTTCGAATTCCAATTTCCATAATATATTAGGAAAGTTTCATTATCTGACTTCATTATCAAGGTCAACTTCAATCATCCTTTGTTCCACTCTTTCATATGAATATAACATCATTTTTCCTTAACCAATTCACAAATTGCACTTGAAATTGCAAAACTTGAAACTAGATTCTCCTCAAGTACTTTTCAATATTAATACTAGTATCACTCTCCGCTTACAGCTTCCTTTGTATAACCACATAACTTAGTGCTTACTTTCATGATATCCATGGCAGAACTTCTCTTGAGTATTTCCTTGGGGATATCTATCTTAAACTTATGTCTCACAACATGTGATCACTTAACTCGTAACTTAGTCATTTATGTGGCATCCCTTTTGGGGCCTACTCTGAGGTATTGTTACATCTAGGTCCCCATCACTTGACTTACTTGCATACGTCGCGCCTAAGGGCGGTACGACAAGCCCTGCAAGAACTTCTCGCCAAGTTTCGAACCCCAAACCTTTTGCTTCCCCTTGAAGGGAACGCCTTTAACCATTTAAGCATCACTTATATCTTTTCAAATTTGTAGCTGCAACTAAAATTTCAAATTTCACCTTTTCCATAAGAAATTTTGAAGTCACTTATTAGGTATTGTAGTTGCCCGTACCATTGATGAATTTCTACGTCAGTTCTCAGTAATTATATAAGGCAACTAATCACACCGCTAAGGTGAATACCCCTCCTCAATGATTATACCACTAATCCACTTCTGTCCTACCAAAAAGGTTCCCATATACATATATCCAGTCATTTAAACAACTACTTCATTCACATTAAATCAAATAAAAGTCAACTCTTAATTCCTTTATACAGGTAGTTACTATTTCTGAAATACCCCATACTTTGATATAGTGATAAATAAAGTTGATCGAATGCAAATTGAGGTCAATTAAAATGTTTAAAAGTGATAAAAGACGAAAGGAGTAGTTTAGGATAAAATATTTCGCAAGTGAGAAAATAACAATAAAATAATAATAATTTTATCAGAGGAGAATTTGTGAGATAAAAGGCAATTCAGAAGTCAAGTGAGGCATAATAAGGTATTTCAAGTACCAAGGAGACAAGATAAAATTTTTAAAATATTAATATTTAGCCGGATGTCGAAATCAGTCAAGAAGAA
>NW_017234719.1:248013-256739 GCF_000208745.1 Theobroma cacao
AAAATAATATTTTATTATTTTTATTTAAAAATGACTTATGATTTTTTTGAAATGCGAGATTTAATAACTGTTGCTCACCGGGGAGATGCGAAAGTTGATGCTAAGCCTTGCGAGGTTTCAATCGACATTCGGGGTGAAGAATGTCTGTCGAGGCCTCTCGGCGGTTGTCACGGGCCCGATGGGGAGTTCCGGGTCGTGACAATTTCCTTTATACTACATCTATCTAAAGTTAAAGTAGTACAACTTCAACAAAACACTAAGTATCTTTAAGTTCATCATCACCTTGATCCTCTTTCGGATTCTCTTGGAGCTTTCTCTCCTTTTTTTTTTAATCCGAGCCTGTTGGATTTTCCTACATTCCTCAATTTCTTTCAAAATGAAATTTCTTAGGCCTTCATTAACGTAGTTACTATCAATGCTTTCATCAGTCTCACTAGTACTAGTGTTTTCTTTTATCCGAACCTTCGCTCCCAAATCTGATAGAGTCCAATTAATAGGAACTCTAAACGGATATCTTTCTAGATTACTGGGTTCAGAACGACATCGGCTTTCAGCAGTGGAATCTATTGATCCCTCACTAGTACAATGTGAGGTATCAGAATCACTGTCTCTCCTAGGCATAGTAAGTGCAATCCGGGCACCACAACCTATACGTAACCAAATGATAATTTCTTGATCATTTATATCCCACAAGGACAGGTAGGTTTCTATATGCAGATGTATCTATCCAACAAAATTTAATCTAACTTAACTTAACTTGGGGCCACACTGATACTGTAGTTTTTTTTTAAAACAACTTTAAAATAAAATGTTCTAACCCTTAAAACCAAATGCTCTAATACCACTCAAATTGTCAAGACCCGGTACTCCCCTAGAGCCCGTGACAACCTCCGCGGCGTCCCGATAGACATTTGTTACCCGGAGTGCCAACTGGAACCCCGCAAGGCTTTAGTACCATATTTTTTTTCATCTCCCCTATGAGTAATCATCGCCAAACCTCGTTTTTAAAGAATTTTAAGCTTTTTCCCTTTCAAAACCATGGAAAAACAATTTTCGCCTTACAGAGGCGTTTTCGTCATTTTTCCTCAAAATTTTCCAAACCCAACTAAAGATGTAGTAGATAAGTGGAAAACACATATTTCATGATTTAAAATAAATTTGGGTGTCTAAAACATTTATTAAAAATGATATTGCAACTATTTGAATAAAATAAAAATATTCTAATTTCTTGTAAAACAATATTTATACAGTCATCGGTAAATAATTTTTGTAATGTAAAAGTTAAATAAATTCATACGTACTATAATACAGATAATCGGGATATGAAATTTATTTTACAGTGACTCGTGGGCCCACAAGGAACAAAAGTGCACAAAGGCAGTAAACCTACAGTTTTTGGAGTAGTAAAGTCGACTATATATCCTTGACGATATCTACTATCCACAAGCTACCTCGGGCTTGAAATGGTTGAAAATGAGGGTGGTGAGATTATAAAATCCCCGTGAGTAAACAGATACCATCTAAACCATCTAAAGTCGAGTAAATGGAGACAGATAAAACAGTTTAACATACTAAAATTCATCACCTTTCAACTTGTTTCAACCAAATAAAATCAATTCATATAAATCGAGTAATTAACATGGCTTATGAATTTCTTAAAACTTTGGCTTGTGCCAAAATCATTATCATACCCAGTTATCAGGGATACCTTGGCCGTGGGCTATCCCAAACCGAGTCTGCCAAGGCTATTAAAAGTTATGTATTCATAAATCATGTTTTTGTTTTGAAAATATAGCCGTTCCTTGGCGTTGGCTGAGTTCGCCCTCACGTGGTGGTTTGGCGTGAAGTGAACTCTAAAAGTTTTACCTCGGGAGTTACCCTACTCGCCTCTCCAATCGAGGTAAGAATATGACCAGGTTCCATGCCCCTCTAATAGGCTAGTCCACAGAACTAGCCCACTGCAGCAAGCTAAACCCACCATACAATAAAATTCAACAGCATGACATGGCAATTTTATCATTATCAAGCCTATCAAGGCAAACAATAGGTTTATACATTTCAACACAAATACCAATTCAGCCATTCATGCCAATATTGTCATAAGCCAATCAATTAGAATCATAAATTCACAATACATCAAATGGTCTCCAATTACTCTATTTGAAAAGCCATTATTCAATTTTAAAACAATTTTATGAAATCATTTCACTAAATCACATTTTGTTTATAAAATTGAAAAATTAATCATTTAATTCATTTTCCATAATATTCACAAAAGCGGATAAAAACCACTTTAGATAGTTAAGACGATAGCAAGGTTACTCATAGTACTAGGAGTTCAATATACTCCTATTCTCAATCTTCGGGCACAATCTCTTTACCCTTGTTAGAGGGCTCACCACCTATACATCATACGTGACACGAATTTCAATAAATTGTGTCAATTTATCATAAACTATTTCATGCTCTATAAATCTATATAAATGCACGAAATGTGATGCAAAATGTCCGAATAGCCGTTTAAATACGGTATTCGACCTAATTCGCACTATTCTCGGTGTAATTGGCTAAAACCTCCAATTTAACTCCAAATCGATTTCTTTCACTTTCTACACTCCAATTATACTTAAAAGACCTCAATGACTGTGAATATGATTCAATTTATCAGTCCGGACCATAAATCGCACATGTCTATACATTAGGTAAAAATTCAGATTTTCATGCCAAAATTTCCCATTAAATTTCTACCCTCACCAATCATTAAATGCCACCAAAATATCATGAAATATCATCAATTTCAGCCTCAAAATCCTCCCTAGAAAATTCGGCCTCTTGTGGGTTTGTGAAGAACAAAGTGATTCCTTGCTAGATTTTCATACTTTCCATTACCAAACAACCAAAAAAACTTAATTAGCTTGAAATCTAGTAAAATCAATGCTCAAAACCTCTCCTCTCAAATTCGGCCAACATGGGTTCATCATGTAAACTTGAGTTCTAAGCATGGAAAATGAAAAAGAAAGCATGGGTAGTGTAAATGACAAGATAAAATCACAAAATTTTACCATTATTAGCTTAATCCCTTGAAATCCCACACTTTTTCTTCAATTTTTCCACCTAGGGTTTGTGTTCTTTCCTTTCCTCTTCACTTCATGCTTTGGCCGGCCATATGGGTGAGAAATGGGCTGATTTTATGCTAATTTATAAGGAAAATAATAAATGGATGAGATTTGGACACATGTCACCATTCATTGGTCCATGTGTCATACTTAGCCATTAAGCAATCTCTCTCCACCACTTAAATTTTCTCAATTATCTATGATAATATTGGGTAAAATCCATGTGCTGGACAAGTGTTGGGTGGTGTAAAGTTACAATTTTGCCCTTGGGTGGCAAAATGACTAGTTTTCCCTTATGCTCAGAAAAATGCCAGAATTAAAAATTTTCACCTTTCAAACTCAAATCATACTCCAATGAGTCAAATGTAATCAAAATTTTTTCTAAAAATTCTCATTTTATCCTCAGGTGACAAAATTACCATTTTACCCTTAGAACATGAAAATTCCAAATTGACTCCAATTCAGCCCTCGAACTCCAAATAATCATTTTAAGTCATTTTAGGGTTTTAAAATTCTCAATTTCATCTTAAGATCTCTATTTAGACTAGTTTGAGGCTTAATTCAACTTAATAGTACCATTTGGTACAATATCGACTTTTGATGATTTTTCGGGGCTTTCCAAGTATGCAAGCATATTGTCAATCACATAAATGACATCGCAAGTACTTTATAAGGTCGGGCTTGACAAGATTGATGGCTTGACATGATGAGTGCAAGCAAATTTATGGCGTGACAGGCAGACTTGTTGTAGTGCTGTGGGGTGATACGCCACACCCCAATTGTTGTGACATGCTAAGTGGTAGCAGATTGATGGCGTGACATGGTGAGTGCAAGCAGATTTATGGTGTGACACACTGACTTCTTGCAGTATTATGGGGTGACGCGCCATGCCCCAATTGTTGACACGTTGAGTGGTAGCAGATTGATGGCGTGACATGGGAAGTGCAAGCTGATTTATGGCATGACACACTGACTTCTTGCAGCATTGTGGGGTGACACGCCATGCCCTAATTGTTGTGACAAGTTGAGTGGTAGCAGGTTGATGGCGTGACACGGTGAGTGCAAGCAGATTTATGGTGTGACACACTGACTTCTTGCAGATTTATGGCGTGGCACGCTGACTTCTTGTAGATTTATGGCGTGACACATTGAGTTGAAGCAGATACGTGGTGTGACACACTGACTTGTTGCAGTATTCAGGGGTGACATGCCATGCCCTAATGGGGTGACACGACACATTGTTGCACTATTTCTTATAATTTCCTCTTTCCTCTAATTTAAATTTACATCAGCTTCTGAGATTTATAGGCACTGTGTTTGAATTGAGAAATTAATGTATAAAATGAACGAATATTAAAATTAATAAAATTAATTGTGTATACAATACAAAAAATGTACGAAAAAGGGCCGATATGTTCTGGGTTCGCTCTCACAACTGTTGAAAAAACTTTCTACAGTGTATTGGCAACTCATATTTGCAATTGTATTCTGCTTAACTCTGATCAATTTCGATTGCAAAATATCGTCAATGTACCATATCATGAACATATCGCAAGTAACACTATCATTCTACCGATGCACTTTAGATTTTGGCAAATGAATTTTCAATGTCATCGGCATCAAATCCCGTGTCTTTTGACGTGTTTTATTGAAATAATCGGCTTGGTGGCAGATGATTGGCATCATTGTCGTAAGGGGTGTCATCTGAGCCGTATGCACTCTGTTATCCTTAACATCTGAAGTTCTTGCAGAGTCCACCACCTTGGTCATCCACCTCACCAAGTCGATCTTCGCTACCACCCAATGCCCACCCACATTGCAAGGCGCGAGGATGAAATTGACATTTTTCCATTTTTTGTCGTATGTCGGCCTCTCACGCTCCATGTACCCTCGCAACTCATCTAGAATTTTCATAGTGGACCGGGCATCTTCAGTTGGAAATGCCGTGTGTAGCATATGGATGGTGTCCTGTGAAACATGTATACATTAGTTTACACTTAATGCAATCAAAACTTAGTATTTACAGAATTGAAAATTTTTCAAATAAACTTACGAAGAATATCGTGTTAACCACGCATGCATGGGTATTGTACAGCTTCGACTTCGGCCCTGTCATCCGCTTACAGAGTACGCTGAGGCATGCGTCTATATGTTCACTTGTCATTTTCTCTTTGGGATCCTCTAATGTTGTGAAAAAGTCGGCCCCTTGATCCTCTAAGTCCCGACGTTACGCTTGCATATGTAACAAAATGAATTTCAAAAGCCTTGGTGGATTAATGTTTCATTAAAAAATAATATTTGCAATGTTATTTATAAGCTTACCTCGCACACTAGTCTTTCTTGAAAGCTTCGAACGCTTCCACCATTGCATTCTTTTGATCTCGACTGCTCAATGAGGGGTCGACGTACGAGCTGGCCATGTATTTGCTCACCATTTTGACCCGTTCCGGCTCAGTTGGGTTTGAAATTTGTGTTGAACGATGATGGACATCAAACGACCTTGGTGACAACAATCGTGAACCACTAGCTTTAGGAGTGCTATGACGAAGATGGTCCCCTTCAACTTGAAGTGATGCAAGGTTCCCATCCCCTCCCACTGTTGCCTCGACTAATGCATGGTCTCCTTCAGCCTGAGGAAGATGCTCTCCTTTAGGAACATTTGATTGAAGGGTCACATCCCCTGCCACAACATCATCGACATGAGTTGCGTTTTCTCCGTCAGCACCAACAATGTCATCGTGGATGTGAACACTAGGTTCATCATGTTGCCCATCATAGCATCATCGTGGTTCGCACTAGCATCGTCAGATGAAAGATCGCCCTACAAAACAAGACAAATGGAAAAATTCGTTAGCTCATAAAATACCACAAAGCATAAACCGAGAATAAAAAATAAGAGTACACTTGTTAAACGTAAACCACGAAAATACGAGCAAAGATAGAAAAACATACTTGTGATTTCAGGCCATCTAGAATCCGAGCAATGATACAGTCTTTAAGTCTTTTTGATGCCTACGCATGAACCATCGGAACTGACATTTTGTGACTACTTCGTCATTGACTCTTGTCAAATGGGTCAACTGTAATAACATATATTACTGTGTTATTCAATAATCATATATGAAATTATTGAACATTAACCATTACAACTTTAATATCCTTATCGGGGACTCGTTAGCACTGTGCGGTTGAGCAGGATCGATCAATCGTTGAAGACCTGTGTCGCCTCCATCAACTGCAATAACAGAAATTATTGTGTTACTCGATAAACATATGTGAAAATGTTGAACATAAACCGTTAGAACTGATCTTACTGACGATTCGGTACCACTGTATGTCTGAGGAGGACCTCTTGATGGCTGTGGAGCTGTCGTCGCCTGGTTCAACTACAAACAAAGATATGTTATTCAATAATCACATATGGAATTGTTGAACATAAACCGTTAGAACCGTCCTTACCGACCTTCAACTCCTTAGACCATGGTCGTCCCCTTCTTCCATCAACTCAGGGCCTAAAAACTCATCGACTAGAGCAGCAGTGGTGCATCTTTGTCACGATCCGAAACTCTCATCGAGCCCGTGACAACCGTCGCGATGTCTCGATCGACATTCATTACCCTAAATGTCAACCGAAACCCCGCAAGTCTTTAATATCAACTTCTCATTTCCCCTGTGGGTGACTATTGCCAAATACCATATTCAAAAAGATTTTAAACTGTTTCCAACTTAAACAAATAAAATAATAATTTTCGTCTCATAGGGGTATTTTGGTCATTTATCCCAAAAATCTCAAAATCAGTTAAAAATATAGTAAGTGGAAAACACATATTTCATAATCAAAAATAATTTTGGATGTCTAAAACATTCGTTTAAAATGGAGACTGTTAGAATAAAATAAAAATATTAAATAAATTATTCAATTTTCACATAAAATAATATTTTAAGAACACTGCATAAATAATTTTTACAGCGTAAAAGCAAAATAAATTCCTACATACTGTAATGCAGATAACCAAAGTATAGAATTTAATTTACAGTGACACGTGGGCCCACGAATGACCAAAAGTATCAAAAGAAATGAACCTACAGTTTTTGGATGTGGCAAGTTTAACTATAATCCTCACCGATATCAGTTATCTACAATTTATTCTGATCCTGAAAAGGGTGGAAATGAGGGTGGTGAGATTATAAAATCTAAGTGAGTAAACAACATTACTCAAAATATCTAAAGTCGAGTAAAAGGAGACTATTAAAACATTTCATCAAATTGTAATTTATCATCTTTCAACTTATTTCAGCCAAATGAAATCAATTTATTTAAAGCAAGTAATCAGTATGGCTTATGAATTTCTTAAAAAGCTTGGCTCATGCTAAAAAATGTTATCATACTCAGTTATCTGGGATACCTAGGCTGAGGGCTATCCCAACTGAGTCCGCCAAGGCTATTAGAAAGTCATGTTTTTATTTTGAAAACATAGCCATTCCTTGGCGTTGGCCGAGTTCCCCTTCACGTGGTGGTTTGGCGTGAAGTGAACTCTAAAAGTTATACATCGGGAGTTACCCTACTTGCCTCTCCAACCGAGGTAAAAATATAACAGGATTCCATACCCCTCTAATAGGCTAGTCCACAGAACCCAGCCCACTGTAGTAGGTCAAACCCACCATACAATAAAATTCGATAACATGATATGGCTATTATTGCAATTTACAGCCTTTCAAGGCTAAATATATATTTTATATATTTCAACACAAATATCAATTCAGCCATTCATGCAAATACTGTCATAAGCCATTCGATTCAAATAATAAATTTAATTCATAACAAGTGGTCTCCAATTACTCTATTTTCAAAATCGTTATTTTGTTTCAAGGCAATTTATAAAATATTTCCATTTAAACTCATTTTGTTTACAAAACATAAAAATTTACCATTTGAACTCATTTTCATAAAATTCACCAAAACCGAATAAAAACATATTTTAGATAATTAAAATGATGGTAAGGTTACTCACTGTTTTCGAAAACTAAATTCGGGTACTCCAACTATTACTCCTCGGGTGCGATTTCTTTGCCCTAGCTAGAGGATTCGCCACCTTAACAAATTGCATTATGAAGAGGTTGACTACTTTGGTACTAAACCAAAATAAACTAATTTATACTACTAATGCATGATATGAAGTGCAAAATGTCTAAATTTTGCCTAAACGCGATGTTAGCCTATTTCGGCCTTTTACTCGATATCATAATTCCTCAAATAAACATCAAAATCAGCAGCCAATATTCCCCTAGAAAATTTGGCATAATGGGTTTCAATGGGAGAAAATTATATCTCTAGCTTATTTTTGCTATATTTCAATATAACCTAACTAAAATATCTTAATTCAATAAAAATCAACCAAAACTCATGCTCAAAACTCATCCATAGAGGTTTGGTCAGCATGGGTGTCCATACCCACTTTCTAATTTTGCATGGAAATGAGAAAAAATGCATGGGTAGTGAAAATCACAAGGAAAATCAATGAAATTTACCCTTTTAATGCTTGATTTCTTGATTTCTCTTGATTTTCTCCAAATTTTTCAGCTAGGGTTCTTATTTCTTTTCCCCCTTTT
>NW_017234719.1:260496-275616 GCF_000208745.1 Theobroma cacao
ACTGCACTATGTTCCTCCATTCTACTATCACGCATACTCCATAGAAATTAATTAAAATATTTATGTACCTTAACTAATGCTAATTCCATTTAATCATATCTTAAATACTTCAAACTTATAAATTACAACTCCAAATGTATGTCCATATATTGATAATCTTTATATATTTCATGATCATGAAAACTACAACTTACAAACTAGCTTTCTATCATATGTACTTTATTAGAGCACTAATTTCAACATATTTAATCTACCCTTGGTGGTAAATCAAAATAATCCCTGTCTAGGTTGTAATCCAGAGGAATCTCTCCTCTGCATATCCTATGAGCTGGTGGAGATGGAGCAGCTACCGTAGTCAGTCCTAATTGTGGGCAATCTCTCCTAAAGTGACCCGGTTGATCACAACGAAAACATCATGCAGGCTCTCTGCACAACCTAACATGATAATTCCCACAATTTCTACATCTACGTGAACTTCCTGAAACAGAGGAGTCTTTGCCCCTTTTTGGTGGCTGACTAAAAGATACACTCAGATTTCTCCTTTTTGCTAACTCAGCTTGCAGACTCCTATTTTCATTCGCAAGCTTCTCAGCTCTTAAAGTCATTCGCACCACCTCTTTAGCCACGGTTGCGTCTGACTCGCCCATAAAAGAAACACAACTATATTGCCTAGCCTCTTTAAGCTTCTTAGAATCAGAAACATCTAGCACTAGTGGTGGGACAAGAGGTGGGTGTGGTGGTACTGAAGGAGCAGCTGGAGGAACTGTAGAAAGAGCTTGACCAGCCTGAGCCTGGCCAGCAATAGCAGTAAAGAAGGCTGCCAATGCCTGAACTGCCTCAAGAGGTATGGCAGGAATACTAGTAAGTGGTGGAAGAGGTGGAGGATATGGAGGAGTCTCGGTCTGTTCAGTAGCAGGTGTTACCTGAATGGTGGATGCAGTCGATTCCTCCTCTATTGCACCTAACTAACAACGTTGGAAACGACCTCTTCCTCTCCCAACTGATCTAGTGAGAGGTGGGTGTTCGCGTTGAGGAGACATAATAATCTATAAGAGAGAACAAAGTGAGTTTAGGCAACCTTAGGCTCTATATGCTTATGCATGTATTTTATTCAACCTAACCTAACTTAACTCGGGGCCACACTGACACTGTAAATTTTTAAAATAGCTTTAAAATAATTTTAAACCCAAAAACTCTAATCTTTAAAATCAAAAGCTCTGATACCAACTTAATTGTCACGACCCGGAACTCTCATCGAGCCCGTGACAACCGCCGCCACGTCTCGATCAACATTCATTACCCAGAATGTCAACCGGAACCCCGCAAGGCTTTAATATTAGTTTCTCATTTCCCTTGTGGGTAACTATTGCCAAATACCACATTTTAAAAGATTTTAAACTGTTTCCAACTTAAACAAATAAAATAATAATTTTCGTCTCACAGGGGTACTTTGGTCATTTATCCTAAAAATCTCAAAATCAGTTAAAAATATAGTATGTAAGTGGAAAACACATATTTCATAATCAAAAATAATTTTGAATGTCTAAAACATTCATTTAAAATGGAGACTGTTAGAATAAAATAAAAATATTAAATAAAATATTCAATTTTCACATAAAATAATATTTTAAGAACACTGCATAAATAATTTTTACAGCCTAAAAGCAAAATAAATTCCTACATACCGTAATGCAGATAACCAAAGTATAGAATTTAATTTATAGTGACACGTGGGCCCACGAATGACCAAAAGTAAAAAAAAAAAATGAACCTACAGTTTTTGGATGTGGCAAGTTCAACTGTAATCCTCACTGATATCAGTTATCTACAATCTATTATGAGCTTGAAATGGGTGGAAATGAGGGTGGTGAGATTATAAAATCCTAGTGAGTAAACAAACATCACTCAAAATATCTAAAGTCAAGTAAAAAGAGACTATTAAAACATTTCATCAAACTGTAATTTATCATCTTTCAACTTATTTCAACCAAATGAAATCAATTTATTTAAAGCAAGTAATCAGTATGGCTTATGAATTTCTTAAAAAGCTTGGCTCATGCCAAAAATTATTATCATACTCAGTTATTTGGGATACCTTGGCCGAGGGCTATCCCAACTGAGTCCGCCAAGGCTATTAGAAAGTCATGTTTTTATTTTGAAAACATAGCCATTCCTTGACGTTGGCCGAGTTCCCCTTCACGAGGTGGTTTGGCGTGAAGTGAACTCTAAAAGTTATACCTCAGGAGTTACCCTACTCGCCTCTCCAACCGAGGTAAAAATATAACAGGATTCCGTGCCCCTCTAATAGGCTAGTCCACAGAATCCAGCCCACTGCAGCAGGTCAAACCCACCATACAATAAAATTTTGACAGCATGACAGGGCTAATATATTACTACCCAGCCTGCAAGGGTAAAATAAAGCAATTCATACAATTCATAAAAAACACAGCCCAGCCAGTCATGCCAATACAATAACATAAGCCATTAATTCAATTTTAAATTTACAACATATCAGTGGTCTCCAATTACTCTATTTTCAAAATCGTTATTTCGTTTCAAGACAATTTATAAAATATTTTCATTTAAACTCATTTTGTTTACAAAACATAAAAATTTACCATTTGAACTCATTTTCATAAAATTCACCAAAACCGAATAAAAACATACTTTAGATAATTAAAATGATGGTAAGGTTACTCACCGTGTCTAGAGTGAGGATTTTCGAAATACTCAGACTATTGGTCCTCGGGTGCAATTCCCTTGCCTTTATCAGAGGACTCACCACCTTGACATAGTACAAAATCGAGAAATTCACCACATTGGTACTAAATTGAAATTAAACTAATTTAGACTACTAATGCTTGATATGGAATGCAAAAATGTCTAAATTTTTGCCTAAATGCGGTGTTAGCCTATTTCGGTCTTTTACCCGATAAATCGATATACGCGTCCGTTTAAACTCCAAATTAATTTTTTTCAGTTTCTATACCTCAATTGCACCCAAATTGACTTAATGTCCCTCAGTGTGGTGCAAATTATCAGTCCCGATAGCAAATTACGAAAATACCCCTAGTGGGTAAAAATTCATATTTTTGCTCCGAAAATTCCCATTATTTTTCTAGGCTCATAATTCATCATTATTCATCATAATTCCTCAAATAAACATCAAGATCAGCAGCCAATATTCCCCTAGAAAATTCGGCATAATGGGTTTCAATGGGAGAAAATTATATCTCTAGCTTATTTTTGCTATATTTCAATATAACCTAACTAAAATCACTTAATTCAATTAAAATCAACCAAAACTCAAGCTCAAAACTCATCCATGGAGGTTTGGCCAGCATGGGTGTCCATACCCACTTTCTAATTTTGCATGGAAATGAGAAAAAATGCATGGGTAGTGAAAATCACAAGGAAAATCAATGAAATTTACCTTTTTAATGCTTGATTTCTCTTGATTTTCTCCAAAATTTTCAGCTAGGGTTCTTATTTCTTTTCCCCCTTTTCTCTCTTGGTTTGGACAGCTTGAAGAAGATGAGAATTCTGGAAATTTTGACCTTTTTAAAGGCTAAAATAATATAATATTATTTTATTTATTTATTTTGTTTTATTAATTCCTTAAATTCTAGGCATCCATTTGTTTCCAAATTTTCACCATACACTTGTCCCACATATCCATAGCTTAGATAAAATTCTCAGACTTTTCCAAAGTCTTGGTGGAGTAATTTTTTAAAATTTACACTTTTACCCCCGTAAAAGTCAAAAATTACATTTTTACCCCAAAAACTGAAAAATTGCCCATAGACGTATTTTTCATCGCTTATACTTATACCATTCTCCAATTTGTCAAATTTGATCTAAATTCTCTCAAAATCTCAAATTTTATCCGCGGGTGGTAAAATTACGATTTTACCCCTACATTCTAGAAATCATCGGAATTAAACTTTTTCACTGCAAAACCCTCAAATTATACTCCAATAAGTCAAATGGGGCCAAAAAATCTTTTCTAAAAATTCCCATTGTGTCTTTATGTGGTAAATGACCATTTTGCCCCTAGATAGTGAAAATTCCAGTTTAACTCCAAATTGATCCTTGAACTCCAAATCACCATATTGAACCATTTTGGGGCTTTAATATTCTTAGTTTCATTTTAAAGTCTCTATTTGATCTAGTTCGAGGCTTAAATTAATTTAATTGTACCATTTGGTACATTGTCGTCTTTTAACGATTTTTCTTTCAAGGCTTTCCAAGTATGCAAGCTTATTGTCAATCATATGAATGACATGGCAAGTATTTTATAAAGTCGGGCTTGATAGTCTCTGCTTCATGCCACCAGTGGCTCTTATCTTCTTCAAGTTTCTCTTCTTTTCCCTTGCACCTAAGCCCCACTCCCCCTGATCCTCCATGTGCCCTATTGGCACGTACTGGTGGCCCTCAGATAATGGGACATCAAGGTTTACAAAATACTCTCGGCTGGCCTCATTCGGGGTGGGCTCCAATGTCTTCAGTGCCCACAATTGCAAATTAAGAATTGTGATTAAATTTTTGGAAAAATTATTGTACAAATTCACAACAAATATTAATAGCTATTCACTCACATGCTCAGATGACTCCAACTTCTCAACTGCCTTGTAGAAGTCTTTTGGCTTCTGATTGCATTGCCATCTGTACATTCATGGGTAGACATTGTCCTTCAGACCAGAGGGGGCAACTATTTTTTGCAAGGCCGAAATTGCCTCATTGCCTAGAACTGCAAGTCAAATGTAACCATTATCAGACCGTAAATGATAAACGAGTGCAACCATAAATTAATTTGTCAAAAAGAAACTAAAAAAAGTTATGTAACAGTACTTGTATCTGTCACAGCCCAAATTTGGGGCTATGACTGACGCATGGGCTCAGTGGGCATAGCCCACTCAGCCCAAGCAAGCCTCTTTATGAGATCCTATTCCTCATTCCATCCATCATCTTTAAAACCATATGTTGTAATTCTCAACGATGAATGTTTCAGTAATATTTTATGGCGACCGAATATTCATATTTGTGTTATCTCAAAGTACTGTCATTCATTACCGTCTCATAAGGGCATCATCATCATCAATCCAACATATACATGCTTCATTTATAACATGACTCCTAGTAGTTTACATTACATTAGTGTACAAGGACAACGACTCTCAACAGTCAGCGAAGTGACTTTAAGTGAAGGTACCACTACTGAGATGCCATAGTACCTACTTAGAAGACGAACATATGTGGACACTCAATCTAGGTCCTAATTGCCTCCAAATCTGAAAACATGAAGTTTAAAAATGTGAGTATAAAACTCAGTGAGTGAACATAAAAAGGGAACAAGTAATCGATAAGAAGAACTTGGAAATCATGATGCACTTGTTCCAAAAACAATGCAATTGATATAATTTCTTACTAAAAACCCCTCATTTCAAACTTTGATTAATAACCTCATAGTGTTGCAAAAACCCATGATCAATCCATGAAGTTAAATGGGTGAAAAATATGTCAAAATCAAGCAAGGTAGCAAGCATGATAGCAAGTTTCTCGCTGCAGCGAGAAACAATCTTAGTTTGCATATGTTTTGGTTTTTCCAGAATATCTCCTACTACAAAAGTCTAATTGACCTAATTTTTGGACCATTATAAAGCTAAGAGGCTGATATACAACTTTTATGTTTATGATTTTTCCCAGTTCTGACTGGAAGGTGGTCAAAATCATTTTCAAAGTGGAAGTACTGCACTAGAATTTTAGGTCTACCAGAGAGTTTCTCGCTGTAGTGAGAATCCATTTTTGCTGTAGCGAAATTACTCGCAGCAGCGAGAATTCTTTTTTGCTGCAGCAAGAAACAGGGCTGGTTTGTGCCCCCACCACCTGAGAGTTTCTTGCTGCAGCGAGAATGCATTCTTGCTGCAACAAGATTCAAGGCAGATGATAATTAAGGGATTTTCACAAGCCACAAAATCCATTCCTACCGTATTTTACATCAAGGTGAACACATTGACAATAATCAAGTTTCTCATTATTCATTTCAATCACATATTAAAATCATAAACTTTCTATCACATATACATATATAAACATATATAAACACGTACACCACCCCACTTCATTCATCATCATGTGCACTCCCTACAGGCACATAGTCGGGTCATCATCGGCTCATGCGCACTCCCTACTGCACATAGCTGGGTCATCATCAGCTCATGTGCACTCCCATATCGCACATAGCTGGGTCATCATTATCACACAAAGGACCATCCAAAACATAATACAGATATCAATATAATGTGATAACGTATGAACTATTCATATTGCACATTTCACAAGATAGAAACATTTCATCAAGGGCTTGTTCCCCAAGTATATTTTTTAAGCAAAAACAAATGAAACTTTCAAACGGTTTATTTAAACATGTGGAGACTTCTTAAAACATTTTGAAATGCAAGTTCACTCCCCGATATTTGTTGAATCTTTACTCTACTCCAACTTCGACTATAGCTCCAAATGAAGATATGAGGTCTTGTTGAAACCTATCACACATCAACATCACAACCAACCCAATTTGCATAAATACAATTCTAAAAACTATTTCTTAAATCAAGTTCTACTAGTCATCTTTAACTAGCTTCCAACTACTATTAAATGGCTATCTATTCTCTCTACTCTTGTAACTCTAGAAATAAATAAACAAACCTAAAAAAAAAAACAACTCACAACTCTAATTACTAGCCATTATCAACAACCTAAAATAAATCCTCATTCATTACTCACCTTTGTGGATTTGTAGTTGAATTCCTTCTCAAGAATACTCAAGCTATCATGGAAAGTCTCTCTCTCTCTCTCTCTCTCTCTCTCTCTTTCTCTCTCTAAAATGTCCAACTAGTGAGAGAAAGTGTTGAGAAAAGACTTTTGAGGGTTTTAAGGTGGGAGAGTGAAAGAGCACCAAAGGTTCTATGAGAAAATGCACCAAAGCATGTAAATTGAAGTTAATTTGAGAAAGCTATGGAAGCTTTATCGGAGGCTCCCATGGAGATGAAGAAACGTGAGATGGGAAGGGAAGAAGAAATGGTTGGAAGCTGTTGGAAATTGGTAGAGCTTTAGATATTTATATCTAAAGTTTATCCAATTTTTCATGTAATTTACTAAAATGCCCTCCATAAGGTGACTTTGTCTTCTTCTTTCCTTCAGTTCAACTTTTTACTCTTTGGACATTGAGACAAAGTCCATAATGGTCTAGATGTACTCAAGTTCGTGAAAACTTAAAAATTTAGACCTCGAGATGCAAAATGACCATTTTACCCCTACCTTGGAAATCATCATTATTTCTATTTCTTTTATCATTTTATCCTTATTTTCATCATTCATATGTGCCTTAGGCCTACTTAAGCCTTAATAATGTTTGAAAGCATACTTTTAAGGGCTCACTAAAGAAAATGATGAAATTACCCCTAGTTCGTTTTATCGCTTCTACTTCTAGTTACGTGTCTATAGAGGTCGAGGTTTCACAGGTTCACTTCTGAATTACCCCTTTTACTCAGTAATCAACCTCAATTAACAGTCAATAAGCATTATTAGCCACCACCTCAAAGTACGAGGTACTACAGAATCACCCACACGAATCTGTAAATGTTGTAGCGCAAACGAGTTCCCTTCTACAAGTTTGAGACAAGCACTTTGAACCCTTCAAAAGGTAGTCCAAGGTCAACCTCCAAACATAATGACCCCATGGGAAGACATTCCAAGCGTCGATGTCCTCCATCAATGACAACAGCCAAGGCGTCACCTGTCTATGGTAGTCTTGACCAAATAAAATGTTATTCGCGATTAAGACGAGTGTTATCTTGGTCGCGTCTTCTAGTCGTTGGAAGTTGCCTCCGCAGAACTTATCAAGCAAAGCCTGCAACTTAACGCTCTCCTGTCGGTCTCAGTATCTCGCATGAATTTCGTCCGCAACAACCTCGTACGATGGTGTGAACACATCGGGCATTCAACCAAACTTCAGTCCGCTGATAAGGTAGAACTCTTACTTTGATATACGTGCCTTGCTCTTGCTAATGGCAAATCATAGCTCATGGTCGATTGAATCTGTTTAAGGGATTCGATGAATCATGATGTTATGCAAAAGACCAATGCAAAAGTAGCCTTCTAGATATATGTCCAGGAGTATTCCGAAGCACATACGTTTTACTGCATCGTACTCCCTTTTTTCTTGAAGAGTCTTGTTGATGTAATGCAGTTGTGACCACTTATAGTGGGTGTTAATAGAGACGTTGAACGCCCACTTATCCCTCAGCACAATAAGTAAACTATCAAGATCCTCATACTGTCTACACTACATCTGCAAAACATGGCACACATGCATGAGTGAGTTAACCCATACTGAAGAAAGAAATAAATGTTGTTACACGCCATGCATATTAAGTAAAATATTGTTACATGTCATGCATATCAAGTAAAATGTTGTTACACAGAATGCATATCAAGTAAAATTTTGTAACACGCCATGCATATCAAGTAAAATGTTGTAACACACCATGCGTATCAAGTAAAATGTTGTAACACACCATGCATATCAAGTACAATGTCGTTACATGCCATGCGTATCGAGTCAAATGTTGGAAAATGTTGTTACACGCCATGCGTATCAAGTAAAATGTTGTAACACGCCATACATATCAAGTAAAATGTTGTTACATGCCATGCATATCAAGTAAAATGTTGTTACACGCCATGCGTATCAAGTAAAATGTTGTTACACGCCATGCGTATCAAGTCAAATGTTGTTACACGCCATGCATATCAAGTCAAATATTGTTACATGCCATGCATATCAAGTCAAATGTTGTTACACGCTGAAGCTGACATGCCAATCATTATAATTACTGTCTCCTTACACGAACTGGCGTAAAATACCCAAAGTAGGGAGACGCAACCATGGCGTGTGACACGCCAATCACTGTTATTACTGTCTTGTTACACGAACTGCCCTAAAATAACCAATGTCATGACACGTTACACCCCCAAAATCAGTAAACCCACTATCACTTAACCCCAAAAACCATCAAACTAGGAAGAAAACAGTTAAACATAACAATTGCAAAAAAACACGAATATATCAAACAAACCAAACAAAAAATTAATGAACAGAAGAAACTTTTAATTTCAGACTCACTGACCTCTTCACTGATAACCGACATTGTTGCTGATGCTGTGGTGTCATTAAGCTTGCAAAGAATGAAGTCGAACACTCTAGTACCTTTAGGAATGAGGAATGAATCAAACTCTCTTACTTCCTTCAGACAGATGTTTGCGAATTCTGAAATATATTTAATTATTTAAAATGAAATGGCGTTATAATATTCAGTTCATTCATTTAGTGGAAGTCCAATCAGTTTCTTTGTTATTGGTATTTGCCCACTTTTTTTTTTCTATTTCAAACCATGGCGTGTCAGCTATTCAAGCAATGTCATGTCACACACTCTAAACCATGGCGTGTCACAGATTCCCTCCATGGCCTGTCATAAACTCTGAACCCTACCATGTCACTGATTCCCTCCATGGTGTGTCACAAATTTTGAACCCTATCGTGTCACAGCCATGTCACATATGCTCACCATGGTGTGTCACAGATTCTCACCGTGGCATGTCACATATTTCGTCCATGGCATGTCACAATCTCTAAACCCTACCGTGTCATTGATTCCTTCCATGGCGTGTCACAAACTTTAAACCCTGTCGTGTCACAACCGTGTCACATATGCTCACCATGCCGTGCCACATATTATCACCGTGGTGTGTCACATATGCACACCATGGCATGTCACAGATTCCCTCCATGGCATGTCACAACCTGTCAAGCCCGACTCTACAATATGTTTATTATGCCATTCCTACATAAAAATGCATGTTTGCTTACTTGGGTACCTTGAAAATGGTTAAAGGACGACAATGTACCAAATGGTATAATTAAGTTGAATTAAGCCTCAAACTAGTCCAAATAGAGATTTTAAGATGAAATTGAGATTTTTAAATCCCCAAAATGACTTAAAATGGTGATTCGGAGTTCGAGGATCGATTTGGAGTCAAATTGGAATTTTCATAATGTAGGGGTAAAATGGTCATTTTGCCACCTGAGGTTAAAATTGGAATGTTGGAAGAAGTTTTTGACCAAGATTGACCATTTAGAACAAAATTTGAGTTTGAGAGGTGAAAAATTTTAATTTCGGCATTTTTCAGAGCATAAGGGGCAAAATAGTCATTTTGTCTCTTAGGGGCAAAATTGGAATTCTTCACCACCCAACACTTGTCCAGCACATGAATTTCACCCATTATCATTATGGATAATTGAGGAATTTTAAATGGTGGAGAGAGATTGCTTAATGGGTAAGTATGACACATGGGCCAATGGAATGGTGACATGTGTCAAATTTTCATCCATTTATAATTGGCTTTAGAAATCAGCACATAAACCCTCCCAACTCATTTCTCTTGGTCGGCCAAAGGAAGAAAAGGGAAGAAAAGAAGAAGAACAAAACCCTAGCTAAGAAATTCAAGAGAAATTCACCCAAATTTCAAGGAATCAAGCCATCAAAGGTGAAATTTCTTAATTCTGGCTTGTGATCTACCTTTTCCTATGCATTATTTTGCATTTTCCATGGTTGAATCACAAGATATCATGAAGGATAGTGTGCTGATCAAACCTTAGGAGAGAGAATTTGATGATGAATTTAGTTAAAAAACATGTTATTCTAGTGTTTTTAGTTGTTTGGTGATGTGTAGTATGAAAAGCAAGCAAGAAAAATTCATGTTCTTACATCACCTTCATTGGCCAAATATTCCATGTGGAATATTGATGATGAATTTGATTGAATTTCAAGTGATTTGATTAGGAATGAATGATTTATGGTGTGAGAATCAAGCATGAAAAATTATATTGTTAGTGCACTCACCATGGCCGAATTTTTCAAGAGAAAATGTGAGGATGGTTTTACCATATTTCAAGTTATTTAATTTGTGTTTGATGATTTGGAGTATCGGCAGAAAAATGGAATTATTTGGAGTTGAATTGGACGTATTGGCCAATTAATCGGGTGGTAGATCGAAATAGGCCAATACCATTTTATTTAGGTACATAATTGAATTTATATTGAACACCGTATTTAGATAGTTACCCGAGTATTTCACATCCCATTTCATGCATTAGTATAGAACTTGAATTGGTTTTACAACGGTTTAGCACAAATGTAGGAAATTGCTTATTGTGCATTATGTCTAGGTGGTGAGCATTTTGGCAAGAGTAAAGAAGTAGTATCCGAGGATCAAGAATCAAAGTATCCCGAATTTGATTCTCATTACGGTGAGTAACCTTATTATCGTCTTAATTATCTAAAGTATGTTTTTATCCGATTTTGTAATTTTATGGAAAATGTGTTTGAATGAAATGATTCTATAAATTGTTTTGAAATTTAATGATGACATGAAAATGGAGTAATTGGATACTACTTGCTGTATTGTAAATTATGTTTTGAATTGAATGGCTTATGATAATGTGGGCATGAATGGTTGGATGGGTATTTGTGTTGAAAATGCATAAACTATTGTTTGCCTTGATAGGCTGGATAATGAAAAAATTGCCATGTAATGCTGTTGAATTTTATTGAATTTGTGGGTTATAGATTGGTCACTGCAGTGGCGGGTTCTGTGGACCAGCCTATTAGAGGGGCACGAAATCCGGGTATATTCTTACCTTGGTTGGAGAGGCGCGTAGGGTAACTCCTGAGGTAAAGCTTTAGAGTTCACTTCACACTGAACCACCACGTGAGGGTGAACTCAGCCAACGCTAAGGAACGGCTATGTTTTCAAAATAAAAACATGATTTACACGTACATGACTTTTTAGCAGCCTTGGCGGACTCGGTTGGGATAGCCCCAAGCCAAGGTGTCCCTGACAATTGAGTATGAGAATGATTTTGGCACTAGCTAAGCTTTTCAGGAAATCATAAGCCTCGTTGTTTATTTGGGTGAATGAATCTATTTTATCTTATTAAAATGAGTTCGCAATGCTGTAAAAATTTTTATGCTAATATATTTTATTTGTCTCCATTTACTCAGCTTTAGATATTTTAGATGATATTTGTTTACTCACTGGAATTATATAATCTCATCACCCTCTTTTCTACCCATTTCAGGCTCAGGATAGTCGGTAGATAGCTCATTTCGTTGAGGGCTACAGTTAGACTTGCATCCTCAAAACTGTAGGTTCACAACCTTCATTACTTTTAGTCATTCAGGGGCCCACATGTCATTGCTAAATGTTTTGAATACCTGGTTGCGTGTGCTACTGTATGTAGGAATTTATTTTGCTTTTACGCTGTAAAAATTATTTACGTAGCATTCTATAAAAATTGTTTTATGAAAAATTAGAATATTTTATTCATTATTTTTATTTTATTCCATTAGCTATAATTCACTTTAAATCAATGTTTTAGATATCTAAACTTATTTTCGGTTATGAAATGTGTAAATTTCTCTCATATACTACATTTTAGTTGGTTTCAAAAATTTTTTAAACAATGACCAAAATACCCTTATGTAGTTGAAATTTCTCTTTGACTGTTTTTGAATTGAAATTGGTTCATATCACTTTAAAACATGATTTTAGTAACTAATACTCATAAGCGAACCGAGAAAACTGATGTTAAGCCTTGCGAGGTTTCGATTGGCATTTCGAGTAATGAATGTCTATCAGGACATTGCAGCGGTTGTCACAGGCTCGATGGGAGTTCCCGGTCATGACAATTTAGGTGGTATCAAAGCTTTTGGTTTTAAAGATCAGAGCTTTTGGGTTTAAAGTTGTTTTAAAATTTACAGTGTCATTGTGGCCCCAAGTTAAGTTAGGTTAGACTGAATAGAATGCATGTATTTGCATGTAGAGCCTAAGGTTGTTTAAACTTGCCGTATTCCTTCTTATAGATTATCATGCCTCTTCGACGTGAACACCCACCTCTCACTAGATCGGCTGGGAGGGGAAGAGGTCGTTCTCAACATCGTCAGCCAGATCCTATAGAGGGGGAATCGGTTGCATCTACTATTCGAACAGCACCTACTGCTGAGCAAACCGAGACTCCTCCACATCTTCCACCTCCTCTACCACCTACTAGTATTCTTGCCATGCCTCCTAAGGCAGTTCAGGCATTGGCAGCCTTCTTTACTGCTATTGCTGGCCAGGGTCAGGTTGGTCAAGCTCTTCCTACAGTTCTTCCAGCTGCTCCTTCAGTACCACCACCCCCACCTCTTGTCCCACCACCAGTGCTAGATGTTTCTATTTCTAAGAAGCTTAAAGAGGCTAGGCAACATAGTTGCGATTCTTTTATGGGTAAGTCGGGCGCAACCGTAGCTAAAGAGGTGGTGCAAATGGCTTTAAGAGCTGAGAAGCTTGCGAATGAAAATAGAAGAATGCGAGCTGAGTTAGCAAAAAGGAGAAATTTGAGTGTATCTTCTAGTCAGCCACCAAAAAGGGGCAAAGATTCATCTGTTTCAGGAAGTACTACTACTGTTTTAGTAACATCTTCCAGACCTCCATTTTCACAGACACAGCAAAGGGCTCCGAGATTTAACAGATCTGCGATGACTATTTCTGGGAAGAGTTCCAAAGGTTCTGATAGATGCAAAAATTGTGGAAGATATCATGTCGGGCCGTGTAGAGGGCATTTACGATGTTTTTATTATGGTCAGCCGGGTCACATTAGGAGAGATGGCCCACAGTTAGGACGAGCTACGATAGCTGCTCTATCTCCACCAACTCGTACGGATATGCAGAGGAGAGATTCCTCTGGATTACAATCGAGACAGGGATGATTTTGACATACTACCAAGGGTAGATTAAATATGTTGAAATTAGTATTCTAATAAAGTACATATGATAGAAAGCTAGTTTTGTAAATTGTAGTTTCCATGATCATGAAACTCTTGAACTAATAATAAGATAAGCATAAGATGTTGATTCAGGTGGATTAATTTCATGACGATTTTAAGTTGAAGTGATTGGACTATATGAGTTGTAAGACAGAGAAGACCAATAGTTGTGAATACTAAGGAATTGTGGAACACTAGAAAATAACGAATAATTATGTGTGTGGTGTCATATGTATATGGTGAAGTCACTATACAATATGGAAAGATTATTCTCAAATGGGATTTATTGACTGATGATGAGTGATGTGCAATCTGAGATACATGTAGCTATGAATAAATTTGAAGATTTTTGCTTAAGCAAACTCGTACTAAATGTTATGGTAATGATATATGAATGTTAGTGGCAAAATAAATACGTTAAATCAATGTTCTGATCACGCACTTATGATAGAGAGTTAGTCTTGCTAATTGTGGTATAGACTCAGAGGGAAGCCACACGATTATGAATAATTGAGGTAGTAGCTTTAAAGGTAGAAGAGTTACTGAGATAAAGTGAATTCAAACAATTGCAATACCACAGTACTGACTATCTGTAAAGCCTGACCTTATAAAATACTTGTCATGACATACATGTGATGGATAGCATGTTTGCATGCTAGGAGAGTCCCGAAAAATTTACAAAAGTCGGTATTGTACCTAGAGGTACAACAAAGTTGATTTAAGCCTCGAACTAGATCAAAAAAAGATTTTAGAGTGAAATTGAAAATTTTATAGTCCAAGAATGATTTAAATTGGTGATTTGGAGTTTGATGATCGATTTGGAGTCAAACTAGAAATTTCACTATCTAGGGGCAAAATTGTAATTTTGCCACTCGAGGACAAAATGGGAAAATTTTGAAATATTTTGATCACATTTGACTTATTGGAGTATGATTTGAGGTTGAGAAGTGAAAAATTGTAATCTCGGTATTTTTCGGAGCATAGGGGTAAAATGGTAATTTTACCACCCTAGTGGCAAAATTGTAATTTTACACCACCAACACTTGTCATGCTCATAGAATTCATCCATTGACTTTTTATGTTATGGATAAGTGAGAAAATATATGTGGTGGAGATAAAAAGTTTAAATTTTTAAAGTTTTAAAAATGGACCAATAATAAAATGACACTTGTCAAGCTTAGAATATTTTATT